>NW_027142355.1:34938962-35083962 GCF_026170545.1 Melanerpes formicivorus
GCCATGCATGTGCTACCAGTGTCTTCCTACAAGGCACATGTGTGGAGTAGGATCACAAGCCCCATGAGCCTGCAGTGTGCCCAGGCAGCCAGGAGGGCCAATGGCATCCTGGCCTGCATCAGGAACAGTGTGGCCAGCAGGAGCAGGGAGATCATTCTGCCCCTGTACACTGCACTGGTTAGGCCACACCTAAAGTACTGTGTCCAGTTCTGGGCCCCTCAGTTTAGGAAGGATGTTGAATTGCTGGAGCATGTCCAGAGAAGGGCAACGAAGTTGGTGAGGGGCTTGGAACACAAGCCCTATGAGGAGAGGCTGAGGGAGCTGGGGTTGCTTAGCCTGGAGAAAAGGAGACTCAGGGGTCACCTTATTGCTCTCTACAACTACCTGAAGGGGGGTTGTAAACAGGCAGATGATGGTCTCTTCTCCCAGGCAGCCAGCACCAGAACAAGAGGACACAGTCTCAGGCTGCACCAGGGGAGGTTCAGGCTGGAGGTCAGGAGGAAGTTTTACACAGAGAGAGTGATTGCCCATTGGAATGGGCTGCCCGGGGAGGTGGTGGAGTTGCCATCGCTGGAGGTGTTCAGGAGGAGACTTGCCAGGGTGTTTGGTTGCATGGGTTAGTTGCTTGGGTGGTGTTGGATGATAGGTTGGACGCGATGATCTTGAAGGTCTCTTCCAACCTGGTCTATTCTATTCTATTCTATTCTATTCTATTCTATTCTATTCTATTCTATTCTATTCTAATATCATGATGACCAAAATGTCTGTGTGAGTAGGGGCATGAGGTACTTAAGCCCTATTTATGCTGCTCAGAGAGGTGGTGTCATTTCTCCTAAATGTACTGTGTTCCTCCTACAGCTAGCATTGTGCCTCCACCAGGACTCTGCCATGACACCTGCGGCTCTGGGGGATACAGCACCCCAGCACTAATCCTTCCATCCCAGCTCTGTGCTTCTGGAGCACTTGGGTTCTGCTCTTCCTAGGGCTTTGTGCCAGCTCCACACAGCAGGTATGGCAGCAATTTCCTTCTTTACCATGGCGATTAGCAGTAGTTAGTCTGGCCAGAGAGATATGACATGTCCCAGCATAAAGGAATTTAAACTTAAAAATAGAACATGAAACTGCCTTTTTGAATTCCAGCAGATACAGCAACAGTCATTTAAAGATCTCTGCTGTTTAGGAATGTCTGTTTAGCTGCTGTCAAGGTATATATTCATCTTGTTAAAATGTTGATTACCTGCTACGGCTACTACATTTCAGGGAACCTTAAACCTTTTTTTGTGGAAAACATTTCAACCATAAAGCCCTTGGGTGTGAACTTTTTTTTCCCCTGAATGCAAAAAATTCACATAATCTGCTTTGTAAAACAAAGTCTAGGAGAAAAAGGAAAAAAAAACAGAATATCTCTTAGGAACAGATGAACAGAAATAATTTTTTACCCACAGACCATTATGGACCATTAAGGATGCACCAAACTGATACGTACTTATCTAGGTTAATGGCCATCATGAACCATCCGTTGCTATGAAACTGTTTAAAATCCATTGTGTCTATTGAATGTAAGGAAATGTACCTGTGAAATCACTTTGAACACGTGCCTGATCTCCATTAGAGAACATGAATGTGCAGAAGAGAAGCGCTGGTTTGAAAAATACAACAAAAATCAGGAGAGATTCTCTCTTCTTGCAACTACCTATTTCCTTTTGAGCTTCTCAGTTAAATTTTTGACTGTTTATTAAGCTTGTTTTCATTGTATTGTACTTTGTGTACAAATATATGTTCTGAAGAGTTAGACTCATGAGAAACTTAAGCATCTCAACAAGTTTCACAGTATCACAGTATCACCAAGGTTGGAAGAGACCTCAAAGCTCAAGTCCAACCTGTCACCACAGACCTCATGACTAGACTATGGCACCAAGTGCCACGTCCAATCCCTTCATGAACACCTCCAGGGACAGTGACTCCACCACCTCCCTGGGCAGCACATTCCAATGGCTAACAACTCTCTCAGTGAAGAACTTTCTCCTCACCTCAAGCCTAAACTTCCCCTGGTGCAGTTTGAGACTGTGTCCCCTTGTTCTGGTGCTGGTTGCTAGAGAGAAGAGACCAACCCCTTCAGGTAGTTGTAGTGAGCAATGAGGTCACCCCTGAGCCTCCTCTTCTCCAGGCTAAACAATCCCAGCTCCCTCAGCCTCTCCTCATAGGGCTTGTGCTCAAGGCCTCTCACCAGCCTTGTTGCCCCTTCTCTGGACACATTCAAGTATTTTGATGTCCTTCTTAAACTGAGGGGCCCAGAACTGGACACAGTACTCAAGGTGTGGCCTAACCAGGCTGAATGGTGCAGATATTCCCAGGGAGCTGGGCCACTGTTCATCCTTTTTTTTATGGACAACTTTTGTCTTGCTAACACTTGGAGTTTTAACATGTGCCAGGAATTTGCTGTGGGTTACAGTTTGAAAAAAAACAGTGGCAAAGTCCTATTGAGATTGCCTTAAGCAACTGACTTCAAACAGTAGAAGCTGCGTGACTTTGAGAAGGTAGAGCATCTTCCCCATAAATTCCATCGACAGAGCTGCAGGACAAACTGCTTCCAATAGCTGGCCCACTTTATTTAAAGTTAACTTCAGATAACTTTACCCTGTGCTGAAATCTACAGGGTATATACATCTGCAGAAGCATAAGCATCCAAGCCTAGCATTTAGACTTTAGTGAAGCCTCCACATTTTTGGCCATTTCCTATTCACTGAGTAAGTGGCTACATCCTTTCAGTGCATTAATTTCTACCATTGCAGCCTTACAAAGTCACCTAAATTCTGATATCACTGGACCAAGACATGGCTCTTTCAATGGTAGAACATGATTTAGTGTGGCCAGCAGGAGCAGGGAGGTCATTGTGCCCCTGTATTCTGCATTGGTTAGGCCGCACCTTGAGTACTGTGTCCAGTTCTGGGCCCCTCAGTTATAAGAAGGACACTGAGACACTTGAACGTGTCCAGAGAAGGGCAACAAGGCTGGGGAGAAGCCTTGAGCACAAGCCCTATGAGGAGAGGCTGAGGGAGCTGGGATTGTTTAGCCTGGAGAAGAGGAGTCTCAGGGGTGACCTCATTGCCCTCTACAACTACCTGAAAGGTGCTTGTAGCCTGGAGGGGGTTGGTCTCTTCTCCCAGGCAACCAGCACCAGAACAAGTGGACACAGTCTCAAGCTGCACCAGGGGAAGTTTAGGCTCAAGGTGAGGAGAAAGTTCTTCACAGAGAGAGTCATTAGTCATTGGAATGTGCTGCCCAGGGAGGTGGTGGAGTCACCATCCCTGGAGGTGTTCAAGAGGAGATTGGACGTGGCACTTGGTGCCATGGTCTAGTAGGCATGAGGTGTTGGGTGACAGGTTGGACTCGCTGATCCTCGAGGTCTCTTCCAACTTTGGTGATACTGTGATACCGTGATGATTACACATATTATACATGTATCCATGGGACATGTCTGATCCCATTGTATATATATGTACCTATGTCTCTAAAGAGAAAGTGACAAGGAGGAAGGAAGTTTGAAGTAAACCTGGGGTGGGCTGAAGTGTCATGGCAGCCACATTAAGTTCATGTGCCATATACCTGGAGCTTAGAGTGGTCTCCCAGGGACTACATTTGAGAAATCCAAGGAAGAACAGAGTGCTTCCCACGAGCCAGGACCTGAGGCCCAGCTCAGCGCAGCTCAGTGGCACCAGGGGCAGCTCGATGCTCAGCTCTGATGGCTGATGATGCCCTTCTTCAGGACCAAGTTCCTCTCAGGTCTAAGCATCTAAAACTGAAAGAGCATCCAGGGAGATGGGAAAGTGGCTTGGGTTGGGCACTGTTGCCCTAAATTTAAACCAATTTCTCTACTTCTGGTTTTGCCCAAAGGAGACCTTCCAAAAGTGAATAGACTAAACTATTAAAAAAAAGAGAGCTATTCAAGACATAGAACAGTCAAGTCAAATTTCTGTGACACTCTGCAGTAGAAGTGCTATGCCCTGGTCACATCACAGGCAATGAAAACAGACTGCATTCAAGTTGTGATGCAGTGAAACATTGTCCAGAGTTAAACAAACAAATAGCTCAGAGGCTGCATCGGGAGCATGCGTTTGAGAATTGCGAGGTGGCACTCAGCCTCCTCAGCCCAACCATTTCGTTCCAGAGGATTCAACCACAAGGAGAGCAATAGGTTTTTAAATTCATCTCTGGAATGCCTGCGCTTTACTTTATCATTTTAGGTTTCTAATGGATTTCTTATGATACATGTGATTTTTGAGAACTAAAGTGCCACTTCTTGTATTTCCAGTTAAATGAAATCTTTAAAATAGAAGGGACGATAATATAAAAATCTGAAACTCTGTTTAGCATTCCGAAGGCAATTAGGGCAATTTTAGCCAATTGATTTCTGAATTTCCCACATGAGCGATCTATAGTCATATCCTTCAGTACAACAGTAACAGGTGCTGAGAAAGTCATTTTAAACAAATGAATTTTATCACATGATATGTTTTTCCCCCATTACAGCCATCTTCCCAAGTACTTCTGCACCATTATCTAATGGAAGGTATATCAAAAAGTACTTTATTCCAAGATGTATTTCCATTTTTCATTACAAGATCACTGGAGTAACAGCATTGTTTTCTCTCTTCTCTACAGTATGATTCTATTTAGAATAGAATAGAATAAACCAGGTTGGAAGAGACCTTCAAAATCATCGCGTCCAACCTATCATCCAACACCACCCAACCAACTAAACCATGCAACCAAGCACCCTGTCAAGTCTCCTCCTGAACACCTCCAGTGATGACGATTCCACCACCTCCCCGGGCAGTCCATTCCAATGGGCAATCACTCTCACTGCGTAAAACTTCCTCCTGATCTCCAGCCTGAACCTCCCCTGGCCCAGCCTGAGACTGTGTCCTCTTGTTCTGGTGCTGGTTGCCTGGGAGAAGAGACCAACCTCTGCCTGTCTACAACCCCCCTTCAGGTAGTTGTAGACAGCAATAAGGTCACCCCTGAGTTTCCTCTTCTCCAGGCTAAGCAGCCCCAGCTCCCTCAGCCTCACCTCACAGGGCTTGTGTTCCAAGCCCCTCACCAACTTTGTTGCCCTTCTCTGGACACGCTCCAGCAAGTCAACATCCTTCCTAAACTGAGGGGCCCAGAAGTGGACATAGGACTCGAGGTGTGGCCTAACTAGTGCAGTGTACAGGGACAGAATGTCCTCCCTGCTCCTGCTGGCCACAGTCTTCTTGATGCAGGCCAGGATGCCATTGGCCCTCCTGGCTGCCTGGGCACACTGCACACTATCACTGCTTGAAGACGAGGATGAGGTAGCATAAGAAGAGTACATGAAGCCTGTCTTTTAAGCTATGTCTTTAGTACTAGAGTAAAATATATAGCTCACCTGGGCTGTCCAGGGAGGTGGTTGAGTCAACATCCCTGGAGGTGTTCAAGAGGGAATTGGACATGGCATTTGGTGCCGTGGTCTAGGTATGAGGTCTGTGGTGATAGGTTGGACTTGATGATCCTCGAGGTCTCTTCCAACCTTAGCTGTACTGTGATACTGTGATACTGTTATACCTGGAAGGGATCTCTAGAAGACACCTAATCCATCCTGCTGCCTGCAGGAAGCAGTTATACTCTGATCTTACAGATCTCTAATGGAGATGGAAACTCCAAAAGTTTGCCAAGCAATCTATTCCCTATCCTCACCATTCAGGTTTTGGGTAATTTTTAAAACAAATCTTCTTTGCTGTAATCTGTGCCTATTATTTCTTGTTCTATCAAACACAGGCAAGGAAAATAGATTGTTCTCATTCTCTTTGGAGCAACCTCTTGTATTATAATGTCTTTATTCTCTCTTTTCTGTGTCAGACTAACCTAACATAATCTATTCATTTTAGGTTATAATTTCTACACTTCTGATCTCTCTTGTCACTCTTCTCTGGACTGTGTTCAGCTGATTGTCTTCTTTCTTCAAGTCTGATGCCTAAAACTGTACATGGTATTCTAATGCAGTATGAAATTCAGACTTCCTAGTCCTAGATTTCATCTGATTATTTAAGTAATGAAGCTGATCAGCTCCCAGGAGTGGAATACCAAAACTGTTGTTTTAGTGCACAGTAATTCTCCAGCTGGAAGCCAAAGTTGAAAGTTACATTACTTAAAACACAGTTCAGTGAAAATCAGTCTGAGGAAACTTGTTTGTGTCTGGATTTGTGTCTTAAGCCTGACTGACTGAACATCTAAAAAGGCCCAAACTCTAATTCAAGTGTTATTGCATGGTGCTACTTACATGAATTTGCATATGAAGCCTTTCCCTCAGTGGTGTTTATCTGCCCATAAGAGCATATTCCCAAACTCATGAAAGGAAGGATGGGGAAGCTACCCAGGTATGAGCCTCAGAATGATGGCTGGAGTAGAGAGGGTAAGAAGAAGCAAGAGGAGACAGTGGCTGGGCCAAGTGCAGCTGGTGCAGTTTGCAATAGCAGATTCATTTTACAGCTAGTTCTGTTCACTCTGACAAAACAGCCCCTGCCGTAAGCTCACCTCACCAGGAGTTTTGAACAGCCTCCAGTCTTAGTGGCTGCAAGACCTGTGGTGCATGGCTGAGACTGGCCAAATGCTATTTTCAGGGATGGGTTGATACAGACAGGTGAACAGCTGGATTTCATAAGCCTTACTTCTTTAAGAGACCAGGCTAAATAGTCTCCTTACTACTGTTGTGAGCTATACAAACAATACCTTAACAATGGTATATTGATTTTAGATCTCATGCTTAATTAAAACACATTAAAGTTTTAAATGAGACGTGCAGGAGAGAACATGCCTGCTTCTCCCTTTCTGTCCTCCCTCATTTAACTGCTCTGCTCCTTTCCCAAGAGAAAAAGATCCATGCTTTTGGGAACAGGATCTCAACATTCAATACACTATGGTTTATTTTGTTCTTGCAGTGACACTAGCACTAAATTCCATTGTATTTAGGTGAAGTCACTCAACAATTGCATTGGTTATTCATTATGTGAGACACAAGGTCAGTCTATTTATTCATTCCTGAAGGACTACTACTTATGTCACCAGTGACGAAACCAATTCTACCACAAGAGTTATGAATGTGTCTCTGGGATTTCAGTCATAAATAAGTAAGAGGGCAAAGGTCTTTATATTTGTGTTGATTTGAAAAGCTTCCCTTGCAGACAACATTTTATCACCACAATCACTGTTTGTAGATCTGTTTGGTACTTCAGATTAAGTTAAATACTGCAGATTCAGGAACAATGCTGTAAAACTTCAGCAGTGCAAATGTCTTAAGAAGATGCCTCAAACTGCTGAGGAAGTGTCATATTTTCCTATAGTAACTTGGATAACTTTGATGCTAAGGGATATTCACTTGGCCTACTTCCAACAACGGGTTTTGTTATTATAAACCACTTCTTCAAAGAAGAATACTTTTTCCCCCCCTTGTGATTATAGAGGAAATGTGGAGGCTATGCCTATCAGCAACTATCCAACATGAGGCACTTAGCACGGCCTCACTTTCCTTCTTTAGCAGAGCTAGGCAGAGTACAGCATATAATGTGATCAGTGAAAGGGAGGGAAAAAGAGAAAAAGCGGCAGAGGCATTTCATGAAGAGATGTTCTACAAAGCAAGCGGTGACCGACCTGACAAATAAGTTGGGGCAAGATCAGGGACAAGCCTGCTATGACAAGCTGGAGGATGCAGCAGGCAGTATGAGATAAACAGAATAGGGAGCAAAGAGAAAATGAGCTTGGTTGGCCTAAGAACAGAGATAAGGGATGTTACCAGAGGAACTGGAAGAGATTGACAAGAAGACTGCAGCCTTGAGCTCCTAGGACAAGGTTTACTAAACAAAGGTCCTATGATGCTATGAAAACTGAGGCTGACCACATGAGAACAGTAGTCTAATGATCAGCTGATAACTGGACAGCTTCTCGGCTATTCCATCAGGTTCAGCTAGCACAAGTGTAGTATCTCCACATACAGCACACCAAGGCAGAACTTGTTTTCTGAGAATCTTCTCCTTTTATAGGTGTTGGTTGGATGTGTAGTCAAAGCTTCTAGAGATAGAAGAAGCTGCTAGATTATCTGCTTTGGTCTCACATCTAAGAAACACCACAGACTCCCTTGCAGTAACACCTGTGATATGCTGCTTGATAAGATGGTAAGCTGACATCTTGATTTGAAGAGGGACATAATATTGGGAGTTACACAATTTAAAACTGATGACACACCTCTCCTATCTGAATTTGACTTGAGTTTTCAAACACTGGCACTTTGCATTCTTTTTTTCCCTATGTATGTAATGGTTCTACTCTACCCACAAAATTATTTACTTTGTGTAAGCAAGCTGCTGTCTTCATTAAGTCCATAAAGATACAGACAAATGGTCAAAAAAGAAGATGCAAACTCACACTTCCTACCATTTTTTCTAGCTTTTAAATCCATTTCTGGGAATGGGGCAAATTTCTGTAGTAGATAATACAGTGCACAAAGAACCCATGAAGTTCTGCTTAAATCATGTAATCAAATTGTTTTGATTAAATAATCTTTAAATATATTGAGTGTATATAATACAGCTAAAAAAAGAGTGGAATAAATCATCAATATTTGTGTTTTACTGGATGTCACTGTGTGAACAGATGCAATGATTACTTACTATAAAGCCCATGTTAAAGATATTGTACAACAACCTTTTTCAAATTGCAATTACTTAAAGGCCAGGGAAGAAGGTAAGTAGCACATCAGCTCCTTACAGGTGGAAAATCAGGTTATTTAATTCACACAGTGAACAAACATCCCTGCAAGTGTTAAGCCTCCTTTAGCCTGTTCTTTCAGGCACAATTCTAAAATTACAGACTTTTTTGTTGTTTGTCACCAGTTCTTGCAAGGTTCAAAGGCACTGCAGAGCTTCACTATCTCCAGTAAAGCAACTCTTGGTACTGGAATGCTTACATCTCTAGGAACCTATTTTTGCCATAAGGCAAGGAATCCTAACCTCATTATTTTGACAGAGCTTGAAATCTGCTAGCCTCAGCCTTTAATTCTGAATTAAATTCCCACAACAGGAAACTTCCTCCCCACCTCACCTTCAGGGCTGAATCAGGAAGCAGCCTTGAAGCACAACCCCTCGGTCAAGTGCTTGGGCAAAGGCAGCTGAAGACAAGACTCTTTGGCACTCTTACAGATATGCTCCCCAGCATGCCCCAGTGGCACAGCAAGTAGCAAGCTCCCCTGGAATGCAGCCATTCCCCACTAGCCTGCTCAGGCAGCTTCCTGATCAGAGGTTTTTGTGAAATCCACTCCCACTTCTCCTCCCACACTGCTAAGGAAGTCTCTGCAACTTGAGCTGGGCTGTGACTTCCTCCAGGCAAAGGGCATCCAGAATTACACAGAGTGATGAAGAACAGAGAAACAAATAACCTATTTCAAGGATTTCAGCCTTGGAGTAGGTGGGGATGGAAGCATCCCCATCATGACCTGCCTTTGACATACCTCAGAGGGAAAGAGTAGTTCCCATCCAGATGTCATACTTCAGAGATAATTAACAACAAAAACAATTCTGTAAATGTCATGATGCTGATAATTTCTTCCTCTGTTCTTCATTCATGCAAAGCAAACAAGAGTCAGTGGAGGACATCTGTACCTACCACTTCTGCATGGTCAGGGCACATTTCCAACCTGCAAGGTAAAGCCTTTAAGGGCTACTCCATCTGTGATGAAACATGGTGCTGATGGATGGCTACAAACTGCCATCCATCCCTATGGGCTAGATACACTTTCATTATTTCCCCCTAACTGTCAGCACCCTGCTAGGGAAGACTTGGAATTGCACATTGGACAAACAACTCAGTCAGGATGGGGAACAGGGATAAAAAAGGGAACAGTATTTCGAGAAAACAACACAGAATAAGCCAAAGAGCTTAGAAGTTCAGGGTCACTTCCTCCTTTCCTGTGCATGTTGATCCATCACTTATCTTACCCCTCTCTCTTTTATCTAAAGCATGTTTGCAGCATCTACTCAATCTTTCCATGTTTCTCTCTTCCTGAGAAGGGGCATAGTGTTTGGAGGTTGAGAACAAGAAGATGAGGCTGTTTCTCCATTCTGCACCTGTGAACAACTTTACAGACAGAATTTAGCATGCATTATATAATAACTTACAGTCAAAATTTGGTACAGTTCTTACAAAACTTGAATGATTTTTCAGAATCTGTCAGCCAACTTAATCTTGAAGTTCTGGAGCTATTTAAAAAGCCAGCTTTCTAAAGTGTAAATATGGCTCTTATTAAAGGCAGGTTTTAATAAGAACACCAAAAAAACTTTTAGCACTTAAATGTTGACTGCACCAGAGTCTCATGTATGGACCACAAGGAGTTCATGTACAGTCCACAAATGCAGCTGGCAATGCTAAGCTGGTGGCTTAAAGCTAACTCAGTAAGGCAGAGACAGCAGTAGTCACAAGTATAACTACAAGCAAACTGCACTATGAACTTCTTTTTTAAGTGCTCTGATTCACTTTAAAACAACTACTTCAAAACATCAGGGAATGTAAAGGTGGGATCCATCTCACTCACATTGACACACTCCAGCAACAGAGTCTAGAGAGTAACTCATCTGACTAAAAGTAGATGCCGGTTTTAAAATGAGTTGACTCACTTTCTGGACAGTATCGATTCTTTTGACTAGATCCCCATTGACCATGACTCCAGGCCTATCAGCTGCCTCTACCCACTCTAAAACAGGAGAAAAATTCAATGCTTTTGACTGAAGGCCAGGGATATTCCAGGACATGATCAAATAAACTGGTAGCTAATATAGACTAACTTCCAGGTCTCATTGTAGAGGAACTATTGATGATCCTACAGAGACATCACCATAGCGGAAATTATGCCGAGATAACATGTCCAAAGAGATATTAATTAAACAAAAGCACAAAAAAAGGAAGGGTAGAAAGGAATTCTTTTGTTTTAAAATCTTCCATCCATACCAAATATATATAATTTATGAATATTCACAATGAGCCAATAAAATATTTTCACGTAATCAAAGTCCTGGCACATTGGGAAGTTTGTATGTTGATAGTTTTCTGATTATATTACAGGCTTTAAACTATTACTTATAAAAAGATGCAGATCTTTACATTTCAAAGCTATTTAAATAGAAACTATTTCCTTAACTATGGGGAAAGAGACTCATTAGTTACAACTTCTTTTGTAGATGAATATTCTTGTGACCAGCATGTGAGTGACACTTCTATATGCACTGAATATGTTTATGGGGTTTGGATCACAGAAGCTCTTCTAAACCAGAAGTGAACAGCCACATAATTTTTCTTACAGAGTATGACATAATTTAATACAAGTGTTGAAAGCTGATGAATATATTTTTTCTTTCACCATTTGGCAAATCCCATTCTGCCCATCTCCATATTCCTAATAACACATAATAGAATGGAATGGAATGGAATGGAATGGAATGGAATGGAATGGAATGGAATAGAATAGAATAGAATAGAATAGAATAGAATAGAATAGAATAGAATAGAATAGACTAGAATAGAATAGAATAGAATAGAAAGAATAGAATACAATAGACCAGGTTGGAAGAGACCTTCAAGATCATCGCGTCCAACCTATCATCCAACACCACCCAACCAACTAACCCATGCAACCAAGCACCCTGTCAAGTCTCCTCCTGAACACCTCCAGTGATGGCGATTCCACCACCTCCCCAAGCAGTCCATTCCAATGGGCAATCACTCTCTCTGGGTAAAACTTCCTCCTAACCTCCAGCCTGAACCTCCCCTGGTGCAGCCTGAGACTGCGTCCTCTTGTTCTGGTGCTGGCTGCCTGGGAGAAGAGACCAACCTCTGCCTGTCTACAACCTCCCCTCAGGTAGTTGTAGACAGCAAGAAGGTCACCCCTGAGTCTCCTCTTCTCCAGGCTAAGCAACCCCAGCTCCCTCAGTCTCTCCTCATAGGGCTTGTGTTCCAAGCCCCCCACCAACTTTGTTGCCCTTCTCTGGACTCGTTCCAGCAAGTCAACCTCCTTCCTAAACTGAGGGGCCCAGAACTGGACACAGTACTCGCGGTGTGGCCTAACCAGTGCAGTGTAAAGGGGCAGAATGGCCTCCCTGCTCCTGCTGGCCACACTGTTCCTAATGCAGGCCAGGATGCCATTGGCCCTCCTGGCCGCCTGGGCACACTGCAGGCTCATGTTCAGCCTACCACCAACCAGCACCCCCAGGTCCCTCTCTGCCTGGCCACTTTCCAGACACTCTGACCCTAGCCTAGCCTGTAGCACTGCATAGTGCCAGTGTGCCAGTGTAGATTTTTTGACATACTACTGAGGAAAGGAGAGGGTTTATATTCTAACACACAGAGAGGCATTATCAAACTAACTATGAGTAAAGTAATACTTTCCATTTACCAAAGGTTAAAAATATGCTGGATATTTTCATTTAAGCAGAGCAGTGATTATCCACTGCCCTGTATGTGTCCTGTTACCTATCCTGTGGAAGCTGCTGTCAAATCAGAAACCTCTATCAGTTTTGCAAAATTGTGATTTATTACACTAGCAGGAAAAGTCATACATTCCATTAAAATATGTATCACATATATTAAATTTTCAGTGAGACATAAAGTAGGTTCATACTGTTTCTTGTAAAATGTATAGAATTTGATCACAGTCATAAGGAGATAGATGACCTTTTTTACCCAAGCACTGGGTTTAGAATGTGCAGACATTTCACAGTCTCAGGGTGCACCAGGGGAGGTTCAGGCTGGAGGTTAGGAGCAAGTTTTACACGGAGAGAGTGATTGCCCATTGGAATGGGCTGCCTGGGGAGGTGGTGGAGTCACCATCATTGGAGGTGTTCAGGAGGAGACTTGATGGGGTGCTTGGTGCCATGGTTTAGTTGGTTGGGTGGTGTTGGATGATAGGTTGGACACGATGATCTTGAAGGTCTCTTCCAACCTGGTCTATCCTATCCTATCCTATCCTATCCTATCCTATCCTATCCTATCCTATCCTATCCTATCCTATCCTATCCTATCCTATCCTATCCTATCCTATCCTATCCTATCCTATCCTATTCTTTTAACAGAAAGATACCAGTGTAAGTCAGCCTTTTCTTTTATATACAGCATCAGAGAATCACAGGATCTATCTGACTGGAAGAGACCCCCAAGATCATCCAGTCCAACTCTCCACCCAGTACTGATGCCCTGCAGGCTGGTATCATCCATAAATCTGCTGATGGTGCACTTTTTCCCATAGTCCAGATCGTTAACAGTAAAGATATCAGAACACATTGGCCCCAGAATCTGTCCCTGAGGGGGATTGCCACTAGCAACCAGCTGTCAAATGGACTTTGCGCTGCCAATCACAACCTGTTTAGCCAGGTACTTCTGCCAGTTTTCCATCCACCTTATCATCTGCTTATCCTACCCATATCTCACTATTTTGACTAGTAGGATATCATCAAAGACCTTGGGAAATGCTTTGCTAATATCAGGGTAAACTATATTCATTATTCTTTCCTTGTCCACAGAACCAGTCATCTTACCATGATCAACCAATCAGATTGATCAGGGACAGTTTGCCCTTGGTAAATGTATGCTATTTCTAATACCCTGTGCTACTTTAACACAGCCTTTACCCCTACAACACAGAAGTGAGGGAAAGTAACACACAAAAAAACTCTGGGTTGAGATAAAGAGCTTAATATAAATGAGATAACAATGAACAATTACCTTAGCCTATTTGCAGAAAAAGCACAGCAAAATGCAGAAAACAGCAGCAAGCAGAAGCCAGTGAGCTAAGCCACTACATCCCTGCCCCTCACGCCACCATCCCAGAGGAAAATAAAAGCCAACCCCCAAAACCCTGGAACCCCTAATCGGCAACTAGAACAGGAAGCCTCTCATGTTACAATCTGAACTTCAAGCCCCATAATATTTTGCTTCAGCCAGCACTTTCATTTTGAAGCTGGCATGGGGCAGGATGGTTTTGAATAATAGCAGCAGATTTTAAACTCAACCCCAGGAGTTTCCAGGAGGAAAATTCTTCCAGGAGATTGAGTTTGGCCTACTTAGTTTGTAGCTCCCTGGATCTGCCTCATTAAGCTTCTTGAAGATGGGTATGACATTTACCTATTTTTCTGTCCATCCTCTGATCTGCTCAGTCACCATAACCTGTCCAAGTAGGTGGGCAATGGACTTACAGTGACATTGGGTAGCTTCCTCAGCATTGTGGTATTCATGCTATTTGCTTCCCTGAATGTGCATACGTCCAGCTGGCTCAGGTGCTCAGTCTTTCCCTACTGTGGCTCACTCACTCAGACTCTGTTGTTAGCCTCGGGGCTGAAGATAAATCTTACCAATAAAAAAAGCAAAACAAAATAAATAGGCATTGAACTTGTCACCTTTTTTCCATGCTTTTAGCCACTACATCCCACTGCTACCCGGAGTTCTTGGACCACTTTTTTCTGCAGATTGTCGTTTTGTTGCTTTTCACATCCCCTGCGGCTGTAACACCAGCTGAGCTTTGGCTTTCCTAGTTCCCTTCCCACAGACTTGGGCAGTGTCTCTATTCCATCCAGAAAGTCCTGGACCTGTTTCTACCTTCTGCATGCTTCTCTTTTGTGTTTGAGGTCAATCAAGGTTGCCCTGCTCATCCATGCTGGCCTAGTACAATGTTTGCTCATCTCTCTGTGACTTGGAACAGACAAATGTTGTGTTTTGAAGAAGCTGTTCCTGAAGATCAGCTAGCTCTCCCAGGGGCAGACATTTGTCTCCCATGATCCTGCCTAGTAGATCTCCAAACGAGCTGAAATTTGCTCACTGGAAGTCATAGTTGGCAATTTTACTGTTTTGTTGTTGTTGTTCATTTATCTCAGGATTTTTAACTGTACAATCTCAAGGCTGTAGCCAGTGCTGACCTCAGCCTCCACACCCTTAGACAGTATGTTGATGAGGAATAGGTCCAGCAAGACATCTCCCCTAGCTGACTCACCAGTTACCTGTGTCAAGAAGTTGTAACTGGACTGTTTGCACTTAATCTATGCTTCAAGTGCCAGCATGTGTCTGGAACCTGGTGTTCCCTAGAACAAGGAATTTATCTTTTACTGTCTTGACTTCAAAAATCTCACTTGGCCTTCAAGATCTGAATATCCTTATCACCTGCCATAGGGAATCTCAGGGAGATTCAGTCCAGAGTAGTCCAGAGTGGTGGTGAATGCTGCCACATCCAGCTGGCAGCCAGTCACTAGTGGTGTGCCCCAAGGATCAGTGCTGGGCCCTGTGCTCTTTAACATCTTTATTGATGATCTGGATGAGGGCATTGAGTCCATCATCAGTAAATTTGCTGACGACACCAAGCTGGGGGCAGGAGTTGATCTGCTGGAGGGTGGAGAGGCTCTGCAGGGGGACCTCGACAGGCTGGACAGATGGGCAGAATCCAACGGCATGAGATTGAACACATCCAAGTGCCGGGTTCTGCACACTGGCCACAACAACTCCATGCAGTGCTACAGGCTGGGGTCAAAGTGGCTGGAGAGTGGCCAGGTAGAGAGGGACCAGGGGGGTACTGGTCAATGGTAGGCTGAACATGAGCCTGCAGTGTGCCCAGGCAGCCAAGAGGGCCAATGGCATCCTGGCCTGCATCAAGAACAATGTGGTCAGCAGGAGCAGGGAGGTCATTCTGCCCCTGTACACTGCACTGGTTAGGCCACACCTCGAGTACTGTGTCCAGTTCTGGGCCCCTCCGTTTAGGAAGGAGGCTGACTTGCTGGAACAAGTCCAGAGAAGGGCAACGAAGTTGGTGAGGGGTTTGGAACACAAGCCCTATGAGGCAAGACTGAGGGAGCTGGGGCTGCTTAGCCTGGAGAAGAGGAGACTCAGGGGTGACCTTCTTGCTGTCTACAACTACCTGAGGGGAGGTTGTAGACAGGCGGATGTTGGTCTCTTCTCCCAGGCAGCCAGTACCAGAACAAGAGGACACAGTCTCAGGCTGCGCCAGGGGAGGTGCCATGGTTTAGTTGTTTAGGTGGGTTGGATTGGTTGATGGGTTGAACACGATGATCTTGAAGGTCTCTTCCAACCTGGTTTATTATTATTATTGTTGTTGTTATTATTATTATTATTTATTATTATTATTTATTATTATTATTTAGGCTTCTACAACACAGCTGTAGCACTGAGGAATTCTGTGATGCTGATGCAAAGGGCTTGTAACATATCCCGAGGAGAAATGTGATACATTTCTGCGTGATGCAAGCGTGAGGAGGTTAGAAACGTTGCAGTGCCAAGGTCTGTTGTGACAGGTGCTACCTTCATCATCCCTAACAAGGGTAGGAGTGGACAAGGATACTAAGGGGACACTCAGTTTGTTGGTACTAGCTATGGAGATGAGCAGAGCAGTCCTATCCATGTTGAGTCCTATCCACTCACCAGTGTCCGAGGAACACAGTACTCCAAGGCTCATCAGCACCAAAGATGAGAAAGGTAGCATGGTGGCAGACACTTCATGTAGGCTTTTATGAGATGAAACAGTGCTGGAGATGACTCCCTGTTGCCATATTTCATTTGCCAATTAGCTTCATTGCTAATCTCATACAGCCAAGAAGTCTTGATACAGGAAGGGTTAGAGCTACTTCCCTGAGGGAGGACTTAGGAAAAACAGCATTGTATTCACTCATGAAGGAAGGCTTTTGCCAGTTCTCAGCTCCTGCCTATTTCATATCTCCATAGACCTCTGAATTTAATGTCTTCACAAACTTTCAAGTCTGTAACTCTGCTGGTAAAGCTCCTGATCTTTTCTTGTTCTAAAATAATGACGGATTGAACATTTATCAGAAATATATCGCCTTCTAAGGCAGTTAAGGTTCCTGGTTTGCACAAGAGAGAGTAAGATCCAGCCTTTTTAAGTCACACTGAATGAGAAGTAGTCTTTGAAGAAGACTTGTAGAAGTATATATAGATCTTGAGTCTCCAATAAACAGAAAATAACTCACTACCTGTCTGAAATTCACTGTAGCAGGCCACTCCACCTCAGCACTGTCAGAGAAACTTCTGTGAGGTGCTCCCTGCACCATACCCAACACAAAAGGGCAAAAAGCCTCTGAGCTTAAGTAATAGAGCCTGGTACACCTTACAAGGTGAATACAGATGTGAACTATCACTTAAAACACAAGCTGACTTCTCTTCAGTGAAGGCTCTAACTTCCCACCCAAGGTATCTGAAGCAGGAAGATGATATCTTCTTCCTGAAGAGGCTTCCTCATCATATTTTAAATGAAAGGACACAAACATCAGCTGGGATGGCATTGCAGGCTACAGATCCCAAGAAAAATAAGCATCTGTAGACAGAGACAGCAGTATGTCTCCTTAAAAAAAGCTCCAAGGCCCTCTTCTGCACAAGATTTTTCCACTAGACTGAACAGTACCACTCACTCCTAAGTTTTGCAGCTCCTGTTCCCAGGCAATTATCTTGTCCTTCCACACAAAGCAGGTTAGACATCTAACTTAAAGTTGCAGAATCTGCTGCTGATTGACTACTAGGTAGCTTTTTCAACTATTATAGCCAAGCTTCAGCAATACCTTGGGGAGGACACTATGCTTAAAATTCCTCACCTACAAGCTGGACACTGTGCAGCCCTGATATTTTTTTTTTCCCTCAGGGCTCTTATTTTCCTTTCTCTTCAGACTAGAAATCCCATTCTGTAGGAAGCTGAGTGGCTTTTCAAGTACAGAATGTTCCCTTTATTCTATTCATCAATAAATATTGTAGCATGACTGTTAAAAAGATCCCAATTTGGGCTTTGTAGCGAGAAGCTGGAATATAGGCTGTGTATGGCCCTGTGCCACTGAAAAAAACACAGCCAGGTTCATGAGACAGGCCATTTGAAAAAATCTGATTTTTCTCTTAAACTATGTTATCCATTTTAAGTCTAGGTGCTTTAATTTCCTTCAAACTTCATTTTATGGTTTATGTCAGCTGTAATATTTTTATTATATTTTACACTGTGGCAATGCTTAGATTCCCTAATCAGTATGTCACAATTCACTGGGAATGACAGGTCCCACAGATAAGAAATACAGTCTCTACCAGACCCCACCTGGAGTACTGTGTCCAGTTCTGGAGCCCCTATTACAAGAGGGATGTGGAGGTGCTGGAAGTTGTCCAGAGAAGGGCCACAAGGATGATCAGAGGGCTGGAGCACCTCTCCTGTGAGGACAGACTGAAGGAGATGGGGCTGTTCAGTCTGCAGAAGAGAAGGCTCCAAGGTGACCTAATTGTGGCCTTCCAGTATCTGAAGGGGGCCTACAGGAGGGCTGGGGAAGGACTTCTCAGGATCTCAGGTAGTGATAGGACTAGGGGGAATGGAATGAAGCTGGAGGTGGGGAGATTCAGGCTAGATGTGAGGAGGAGGTTCTTCACCGTGAGAGTGGTGAAACCCTGGAATGGGTTGTCCAGGGAGGTGGTTGAGGCCCTGTCCCTGGGGGTGTTTAAGAGCAGGCTGGATGAGGCTCTGTCCAGCCTGATCTAGTGTGGGGTGTCCCTGGCCATGGCAGGGGGGTTGGAACTCGATGATCCTTGTGGTCCCTTCCAACCCTGAATGAAACTATGAAAACTATGAAACTATAAGTGCTTCCATGCCTAAGACAAGGTTCTTCAGTAGTCTGTGTGCACGACTTTATCCATTAAAAATCTCACAATGTTATTGAAGATTCCATAAGTGTAAAGTTGAGGCATGCTTTTAGATTATAGGCAAGTCCACTAGAAATAGGAACATACAGCATGTATGAAAACAGAGGTTTATGTCAGTTAAAGAACCATGTTTAACATAACAATGTCACCATATTTAATAATTAGCAGTTTCTGAATGTTTTCTAGCATTACAAACAGATAAAATTCCAAGAAGCTGTTTGGAGAAAAGATAAGGGAATTAAAAGGATTCTCAGCATTTTAAGTGAAATGCAAAATTCTAGTGCATTCAGCTGTGTGAGGCATCAATGACTACATTTAATGGAAAAATGTGGTGCTGCCTCCCAGGTCAGTCACAGTGAGTCTAAAGCACTCCGCTCCTTTGTTTTTCCATGAAATGCTGAACCAGGACCTGGTTTAGAAAGAAACTGCAGTTTTCCAGAAGAGAAATTCTGTCACAACACCAAGTGCTTTACACACTGTTTCCCAGTTGTGTGAGAAGTACACTAGCCAGACTAGAAGTGTATGGATTGTGCAGCTAAAATCTGAAACTTTTACTTTAAAAAGAAAGATAAGTAACTTTCCTTGGGTTTTCACTTCCGTCACCAACTTTCCATATTCTCTGCTCTAGCTCACCTAATATAGATTACTGTCTAGGATGTTTTATTGTGGAAAAAAAAGGAAAAGGTTTTACACTGAAGAATGTGAATTGACTTGACTACTTTGAGCCTGTCCCAAGGTCTAAAATGAATATTCCTTATAAGTTCATGTGCAGGCATTTGACTTGTCATTCTGGAGCCTTTCAAGGCTTTCAAGCAATTCAAAGGTCATACCTGTACTAGGACAGTAACACAGGATGAGTTATTCTGCAGAAATCAAGCCCCTACTTTTTGAAGTATGTCAGAGAATATGACAAAACTGATGATGCTGCATTATTCTGGGCTCCAGTTCAACCCTCTACCATTACCGGAGTGGTGAAACTTCTGTTGTGAGCTGCTAGAAGAGCCACCTCTCCCCTTGTTTTTGTAAACTATAGCATAAGTTTGATGTGATTGGCATGGGAAAGGTTTCTAATTGAGGGTTTCTAATTGAAAATCAACAGTTAGAAGCCTGTATTTATTCTTTCAGTTGCTTAACTTCACATAAAATTATAAAATGGGATTAATTGCCATTTCATTCTTCCCTCTGTACTTATGGGTGTCATGAATCTCCAGATTGATGTGCTGTAGCAGTGCCAAAGTGTTGCAGAGAGAAGGTAGAGGAAGTAGAATCTGGAATGGTGGCTAAAATGGATGAGATTTATCAGAAATTTAGTCTACAGGAGGGCAGCAGTTTGGAGATTCAAGGTTAGACAAGGCAGGGCTTCACCACCACAGCATTCATTTTGAACTTTCACTGAAAACATTAATCTTGCCAAAATCAGGCCTCTAGTATGTGTCCTGTGTTTCATCTATGTGAAGCCATGCAGGAAGCACAGCCGTTTCAGCAAGGTCCAGCATTACTTTAGATGGGGAATTTATTTCTTATATGCATTTATCTTAAAATTTGTCCACAGAATAATTGGGGGGGGGGGGGGGGGGGGGGGAGGAAGTACCTAGGTATAAAGAGTCTAAATATAGATGTGCCATGGCACAGAAAGGTTGTATTTTGAATTTTTCATGAGTGAAGGAGAGAAACATGTTTCCAAACATCAGTCTTGAAAATACTAAGCAAACATAGCTCTTTATGGATATTTAGGCTCAACTTCCCTCCACCCCCAAGGCCTGCAGACTTGAAGTTTTAGTGGCAGTGCAATGCCTGGGGGCACACAGGCTGAAAGTAGGCAACAGAAGAAAGTATAACAGGGTTGTTATCAGCTACAATGCTTCTTCTAATTTCTGTCTTGTCTGTGTCCATCCCACACAGAGACATGCTGCATGTAAAATGAAAGTTAGTTTTCTATTTCTGTTTTCTTTTAAATACCACAAGATCACAGTTGTACTCCACCAGCCCTGAAACAACAAATAAAGAGCATCGTTAACTATTCAGCCAGGTGCATCTCCTTCAAAATGCTTGTGGCAAGTGGGCTAAGCAAACAAGATGAAACATTTATCAGAAGACACACCACTACACCATCCTTCTAAACAGCAAAAAGGATCTGGTAGCCTAACTAATGGCCTTGACTTCATGCTTCTCTGACTCCTTCATCACCCTGAACAAGAGGGACAATGCTTTGTCCTGTTGGCACCTGAATGGCGTAGATGCTGGAGCCTTTGGAAGTGCAATAATGGAGGAGGGAGCCCTGCCTTTCCCTGATGCATATTTCCACCTTCTTTTGCACTGACACTGCCCTTCACCCAGTGAATCTTCTTAGGTAACAAGTCCTTTTTAAAAGTTAATTTCTTTGTCCTGTAAATTTTCAGATGAATGAATCTTTACCTAGGCTGCAGTACAGCTGTGTGAATGCTAATGCAAAGAGGAAGGAAGAAGAGAATGAAGGTGGACGATAAACTTCTGTTTGGCAGCAATACCAGTTTAAGCTATATTAAACTAAATGTGGAACAACTTGCTGTTACCTAACCACTAGCAATAGTTCCAGAACTTGCCATCAGTTTGAGTATTTTATACATACTCAACTGCAAAAAGCCACTCTGCTGCAGAATGAAGCTACCACAGCTGTTCAGAAACCAGCTAGTCAAACTGTTACCAGCTTGTGGCTACTAGCTTGTGGGCTACTAGCTTGGCAAGTCAACTACTGCATTAGGTTAGTGATACTATTATGGAAATGATTTACCTGTAGGTTTTTTAGCATCAGGGATTTGCCCCAAATCCGAGTTGCTCCTGGAACCAAACATAACCAAAAGACTCAGGTTGTTCAGAGGAGATACAGATGATGTTCATGCACATGTTCATCACTCAGAGGTGATGCCATGAAACAACTGCTTTGAAGTGATATTCTGTTCTGTATTTCAAGGAGATTTGAGCTTTTACATCAAAGCTTGTCCAATAAAAGAGCTAGGAGTTTTCTGTTAGATTTCTTTTTCCCCAAAGGTTTAAGAGGCCCTTCAAGTGCATGGAATATTTAGTCCCAAGTTAATTTTATTTATTGGAGTAAGCACAGTCTTAAGTTAATACATAATCTGGCACACAATTCAAAAGCTACTTCCTGTAGTAGCTAGTTTGTGGTAATTGACATGTAATTTCTGCAGATTGTGTAAATTGCTGGCCTTGTTTTTATACCTCAATAAAATCTGTTTGCATAGCTTGTACTTCCCCTTTCCCACTATTAGACAGGTAGAAGTTCAAACAACAAAACTTTATTGTTTGTGTCTGTAAGCTAAATAACCACTGCAAGGAATAAAATGTTTTAAAAACAATACAACAATGAGCAAACCTCTGCAAAGTTGTACTGAAACTGTAGGGTACTTTAAGAAATGACTGATGTACAAAGGAAGAACACAAGTATCAGCTGCCTACAATTCTCCCATTTCCTCTCCACACACCCTTTCTGGTGCACCATGCAATATGAAGAAGAATGCTTAGCTTGGCTAAATTCTGGGATCAAACACTCTAACTGTATATACATCCAAACTGTAACTTGTATCTTGCATTCAGACAAAAGACTGTATTTTCACATTGACAACTGACATCATTTTTCCACCTCTACAAAAATGCTGAAAAGTCCTTTGTAGAGATCAAGATACATGTGAAGTACTTTAAAAGAGCAAACCCTTACCAGAAATTAATTAGCAACACTGCTGCAGAACATGAACTCATCTGGTGAGTTTCTTTGCAGGTATCTTTTACTTACTATCTTTGGATTCTGAATTGACAGCAGCTTTGTACAAGTAATCTTTACATGAATGAAGCATGCTAAGGAGTCCCAACTACTTTTATCACCCATAAGACATTACACAGAATACCAGGACTCTGGGTTTGGAAGATGATCCAGTATTTTCTGGGAAACTCCACTCAATTCCAGGACTTCAATTCCAACAAACTTACGTGTAGACCCAAACTCCTTTTGTGTATGTGAGTTCAGGTGGTGGAAGAAGCTAGAGGATCTGTGACTTGAAGAGCTCCTGTTCTCTGACTGATATGCAGAGGGCACCATCACAAAGAACAGTGCATTCAGTAAGGCCAGTATAGTGCTACATTTGATAGTTCACACTCAAAATGTGCCACCCTAGATAGCTAGCCTGCAGCGCACTCTCCTCTTGCCACACCCAGGCTCATGCACCTGCCTATTTACTACTTGCTTTCCAAATTTTAAGCCTTCCCAAAATGTCCCTCACATTTGCAGAGCTGTGGGGTTTAATATTTATTGCTACTCCATACTTAAGTCTTACTAAGGCACTAACAAATTAAACCAAAATACATTTGGTGATTGGTGGCTTTGCTTTTGCTGATTTCTACATTAATTCCTAACATCCAGTGAATAGTACTCTGCTGTGGCACTGCACATAGAAGAAACTTAAGAAAAACTCCATCAGGCAGGACAATGCATTTTCAAGACACCTGGTGAGCTGTGGTCTTGAAGTGTGCATGACAGATTTTTAGAAACCTGGTCACTGCATAGCATACTCTTTGTGGTAGTTTTGACATCTACTGAGGCAGGGGAAGATCCATTAGACTATCTAAAAGGTCATCTAAAATCCTGCCAATCTTTCCATCACCCCACTTTCCCTGTAAAGATGTTGAATTCTGAAGCTGCTTCAATTACCTGTTTGAAAATTGACTGTTCCTCTCCAGCTGGCACTGAACCACTTGCAGGCATTCATCAGCTTCACTGACTTGTATACCTAGGAACTGCAACTTGCCACTGAAACCAGCAAGAAAAGAAAATGAAGCTTTCCTTTCTGCACTTTCTTTGGGACAGGATCAGCAAAGAGCAGGCCTTTGATGGCCTTTACTGTAACAAATACTCAGTATAGTATCCAAATACCTAGTGGAGTATTTTAATAAAGAGTTTTAAAACAGAACAATATTATTAACTCCAAGCTGTAAAACTCTCAATTCTATAGTAACCATGTTTATGATCCTACAAAAAGAACTAGAAAACCTTCCCTCTTCCGCAGCCATAGGTTTTTTGGGTTTTTTTGGTTGGTTGGTTGCTGTTTTGGTTGATTGGTTGTTATTGCTGTCTAAGCTGTCAGCTCGTGGCTTGGACCACTACACTCTGTGCTGGGTTAGGAACTAGCTGGAGGGCCGAGCCCAGAGAGTGGTGGTGAATGGTGCTACATCCAGCTGGTGGCCAGTCACTAGTGGCGTCCCCCAGGGATCAGTACTGGGCCCCATCCTCTTTAACATCTTCATTGATGATCTGGATGAGGGGGTCAAGTCAGTCATCAGCAAGTTTGCAGATGACACCAAGTTAGGAACAGATGTTGGTCAGTTAGAGGATAGAAAGGCTCTGCAGAGGGACCTCGACCAACTGGACAGATGGGCAGAGTCCAACGGGATGGCATTTAACAAGTCCAAGTGCCGAGTGCTGCACTTTGGCCACGGCAATCCCATGCAGAGCTACAGGCTGGCATCCTGGCCTGCATTAGGAATAGTGTGGCCAGCAGGAGCAGGGAGGTCATTGTGCCCCTGTACTCTGCTTTGGTTAGGCCACACCTTGAGTCCTGTGTCCAGTTCTGGGCCCCTCAGTTTAAGAAGGGCATCGAGACACTTGAACATGTCCAGAGAAGGGCAACAAGGCTGGGGAGAGGCCTTGAACACAAGCCCTATAAGGAGAGGCTGAGTGAGCTGGGATTGTTTAGCCTGGAAAACAGAAGGCTCAGGGGAGACCTCATTGCCCTCTACAACTACCTGAAAGGTGGTTGTAGCCAGGAAAGGGTTGGTCTCTTCTCCCAGGCAACCAGCACCAGAACAAGAGGACACAGTCTCAAGCTGCGCCAGGAGAAGTTTAGACTCAAGGTGAGGAGAAAGTTCTTCACCAAGCGAGTCATTCGTCATTGGAACGGGTTGCCCAGGGCGGTGGTGGAGTCGCCATCCCTGGAGGTGTTCAAGAGGGGATTGGACGTGGCACTTGGTGCCATGGTCTAGTCATGAGGTCTGTGTTTATAGGTTGGACTCGATGATCCTCGAGGTCTCTTCCAACCTTAGTTATACTGTGATACTGTGATACTGTTTCTGGAGGGAGGGTGTTTGGAGGTTTTTTTTGGGGGGGGGTTAACATTTTTTGTGTTTCCCCCCCATCAGATATGAGGCATGTGAACATGGAATAGCCCTCTGTGTTCTAATTATATTGCTACATGACATGTCCTAAACGTTTTGTGAGCATGGGATCAGAACAAGAACAAATAAAGCGAACAGCTGTGTAAAGCTCTTCTGTCATTCTCAAATCAGTAGTACCACAATGAGGACAAAAAAGAAATCTCAACACTATGCTCACTACTCATTCTTCAGGCATTTTTTTTTCTTAAAAAATGAATAATTTTTAAAAAATAATAAATAAAAATAGCAAGCAGTACTTACTAGGCTTAGCCTTTGTTAGCAATGAAGCCACCAGAATCCCTTGAACAGAGATTAGCAAATGAAGTACCCCTTTGGGAACTCTCCCAGGACATCCAGATAGTTGACAAAACAGTTCCAGTCTTGGGACTGTGATCCTGTAACAAAAGTTAGGACTGAATGCAGTGACTCTAATGCTGCCTAGCAAAGGAACACAGTTCAGATGCTACTGAAGGCTCAGTTAATGCACCTAACATGACATAACTGCTTCTAGAGCTTTAAACCCCTTTGAGGGAGCCAGCACCAAAATCACCACTGCAAGAAATATTTTTTACTACTTGGAACACAAGTACAGGACCTTTCTTTCATATACTGACTCCATCTTGGGCAGTGTTATTTGGAGTAATTACCTTTACAATGAAATGAGCTGAGCACATCACAAGGGTAGCTTTCTTTGAGCCCAGGGAACATATTCTGTACTGACACTGCATATAGTGACTATAAATGCAAATAGAGCCAAATAGCTACTAGGATATGCTTTCAGGACTGAATTTCAATAGGACTTCAGGTTCCAAGACACCTTGTAAGAAAACAGCTTGAAAATACACTGATCTTTCTGAACTTAAAACTACTTGGGATACAGTTTTCCAGGCCAAATGTCTGCCTCAAGCTGATGCTTTCAGAAGAAATTCTCAACAAGAATGTAAGTATGAAACTGGGGGAGAAAAGAAGTCCCATTTTTACTCAAGTACAGAAAAAGCCTTCTTAATATACCTGAAAAGGCCTTTACTTTGAAGAATTTGAAATTCAGTGAGAGAAGGCCCTGAGTCAGGCCTATGCCTTTGGGGCAGTTTTCCTATTGAGCATTATGATAAAGCACTAAGTTTCTGAATCTCAGGCTGCATATGCACAGGGGGGGGAAGTAAAATAAATAATATTAAAGAGCTAGAAGATGGGGTCTCTGAAAATTTGGTGGCATCAGGAATGCTGCAGGTTGGTCCTTAGCAAAGTAACCCTAGCTGAGGCAGCAGTGGGGACAGCAGTTAAGGCTGGGGTCCTCCACTGTGCTCTGTGCTCCCTCTTCTGGCACCCAAGCCAGTGAAGAGAATCAGCCGCAGGCCTCGGTGTGGAGGGGAAAAATGGCTGATGTTGGGGGACTAGACCAAATACATCCTATTTGGTATACCCCATTTGTATTTCTGTCTTCACTAGGCCTTTACATTGAGCAGCGAGTTTCATATGTGGAAATGGTGGCCTCTAACAAAGGATTTCTCATGTTCCGAGTTCACAATTTGAGCCTCTGGAAACTAAATGCAGATGTATCAAGCAGTACCTACTGTGTGTATACAACCTTCTTGAGGGCAGCCTCTGAGCACTAAACGCTTCAAAGAACAGCATCACAATAATCTTGCATTAGGAAGGCCCTAATAATGCAGACAGGACCACAGCAAGTACACACCAGCACATGAAAAAGCCTGTTGCTGACTTTTAACATGGCTCTCAGTTATGGCTAGCAGTCCTACTGCTGAACCATCTCAACTTTCAAATAACCTGTAAAGTATATCCACTGTCCTTTGATTAAATGAAGAACACCACAAATAAGTAGCCATTCTTGTACTGAATTCTTCTTTGCCTTAACTTTCTCAGCATTATAGTGATAATGTTACTAGCTCTGAATTTTGGGAACTCATTAGCATCAGCATTCAGATATTCTCCTAATGATTAGTCCAGAAAAGCGTATATGAAAAAGACTTAAAAATGTACTCAGATAAAAATTTAAACATCATGCAGATACAAAGGCATAACCTCATAACCTCTCTCTTTTTTTTTCCAATTCAGTAAGCAGCATCCATCTCAAACTGAAGGCTCTTCCATTAAAAAAAAACGAATACAGAACTACCACAGTACACATAATGATGTCACATAGATGGAAATGCCTTAAGGAATGAGCATTGGATTTTTCAACCTTAATTTTAATATGCTAATGTTTGTATGCAATTATACATTATTTTAATATTAAGTTTAATATTAAGTTTAATATTAAGTGGAGGTGTTTAAGACCAGGCTGGATGAGGCTCTGGTCAGCCTGATCTAGTGTGGGGTGTCCCTGCCCATGGCAGGGGGGTTGGAACTAGATGATCCTTGTGGTCCCTTCCAACCCTGAATGATACTATGAAGTTGTAGACAGAAAGTATTAGACTGCCATTTGAAGTCAAGAACTCTCTGGTAAATGAAATTAAAAATAAACCTTGAATGTCTCTATGTTTTCTGCTATAACTGATTTGAACCTGAGATGAACTTGACTGCAACTGGTTACCTGAAATTAAAGATCACTGAAAAACAGCTTTGAAAGCTTAATTTTGGCAAAAATGAGAGGGATCCTTAGCACAGTACTTAAAACAACACAGGACAACTTGCACTGTCAAATATGTACTATAATTTTTGTACAGTACTGCAAACACGGCACAAACACCTGGATTAAGGACACATGCCTCCACTTCATAAGTGCTAAGCACAACTAATTCCAAAGGAACACCATGGGGGCTCTGTAACATCTTGGCAACTTCTTGGAGGAAAAACTATTACATTATTGCATTTTCCTGAAGCAAAGTGAAGAGTGAGCCCAGACTTATTAAACTAGAAGTAACAGACCAAACACAATATTCTATGGTTTTCCTTCACAGACAGGCTTACTTTACTTTTATTGTCTTATAAATCTAGCTAAACTTGTACAATTAACGACAACAAAAATCTATTTTGACTTGGTAAACTAACACTAGAGTGACCTGATGAAGGATAAACTGAGACAGGAAGAAGTTTCACTCCAAGAGACTGTACTGTAAGCTCAGGACACTATTTACACTGGGGAACTCACTACTAACAGCACATGACTTAAGTCACTGAAAGTTTGTCTTCAAGGACTGAACTTAAATACTTATGACAAAGAACACATTATGATTACAAATCAAGTGTGAATAGCTGCAGTGCTAAATAATCCTGAATCAGCAAAAGATAGAAACTAACTGCATGGCAACTGCATCTACAGAGATACATGTCTGAAGTAGAAGTCACCTGTGATGCTGCTGAAAACCCCCTAGAAAGCAGAAGGTCACCCCACCCAAAGTTACCTGATTTTCCTCAATCCCTTACTTGAGCCCATATTTTTCTCACATCTCCCCTTTCCCAGAATTCATCAGGACTGAAATAATTATTCTATCTTCTGTACTGTTCTCCCACACATGCAAGAGTCTCATATAGGGACAAAACTCCTCCTCAGACTGCAGTTTCCCCACTCTATACAAGGCTAGGTAAGGATTAGGCTGAGCAGTAACACATTTCTGTAGCACATTTTAACAACTGCTACCCCAAATATCCACAAATTCTACCTTTGTCTCATGGTAAGGGGCTGGAGCACTATGCTCACTCTTCTCTACACTGCATTAGGTACATCTCAGCTCAAAACCAGATACTGCCCCACCTGTGCACAAGTTACATAGTGATCATAGTAGCTGTAGAAGCCCCAAGATCAGGAATTGATGGATGATATAAGGAGCATATACACACCCTATTTCTTCTACTCTTTCCCAAGCAAGTTCACTTATCCTCCATTTGCCACAAAGCTCTGGGTAACACAGATATTATGTTAAGGTTAAAAATTCAGACATACTAGCAGCTGAGCTTAATAAACATTTTTATAATATTAACAGAGTCACAGGTGCCCTTAAGAGCATCAAATGCTATGAAGATTACTGCAAGCAACAGGAACCGATACTCAACTACATTTGAAAGCCCTTTATATGCAAACAACCTCAAAAACTGTTTCTCAGTAACTTTATCAGCTATGTTAGACACTACTGCAGTTAAACAGCTGAAGTCCAATGTTTTAAATGTGATTTTCAAGTTAGGAGTCACTGCACTGATCAGATGCTGATGGAAGTTTGAGGGTTTGGGGTTTTTTTTCCCCTCTCAGTCTGAAAATAAATACTTTATCTTGGCAACACAACATTCAACACAACGCTGCAGCTCACCTATCAGCAGTCTGTTAAGACCAAATTCATATTAAGTAGACCATCACCAGACAGGCTGAGAATCATAATTAGACAATTCCTCTCCTTCAAAAAGGAGTTGTGGGTATTCATGCATTTGCACCGCTTTTAAGTACTTCATTTGCTTTGGCAATTTCAATAGAGCAGTTAGTTTAAATGTTGTTGGTTTTTTTTTTGTTTTAATTTACTGGTCCAGCTTTCAGAAAAGTTTTTTGCAGCATCTCTTACATTGAAAAGCAAAAATTGTCACATGCAGTGCATCTTCCACACATTCAGTTGCACAAACGACTTCCCTTTTCATTTATGCCTCTATAAAAGTTAACTAAAGCAACCGCTTATTCAGAGAAATTTCTACCTATTTTTAGCTACCATTGACTACCATTTGGGTTTTGGTAAAAATATAAAGATGAGACAGTGCTGTGTGACAAGCAAATATTGCTGGCAGAGCTGCAATGCCGAGAATGCTCCAACCGGTAGCATATTGCCACTGAGGACTTCTAAAAAACATTATGAAGTTACTAGGTTTGGTTTTGCTTTAAGTTAACTAGACCTTCCCCACTCCTATGTGATGCCATCATTCCTACTCTACAAAAAAAACACAAACCAAAACTTAAGTTTGAGCCAAATTGAATTCGATCATTTCCTTTTTAGCATTCAAAAGAACTCTCTCAATTTTGCATCTCAGTCAAACTTTCACGCATCCAGCCAGAAACATGAATCACACTAGGGCTATTTCAGGGAACATATACAGTTATAGCAGAAGTGTGCCATCCACCAGATCACACAAACAGAGAGGGAAATCACAAAGTAATGCCTGAAACAGGTAATTATTACTGAAGTGCAAATATGGGTTTGTTTTCACTCCTTAAAAATTTGCACCAGCTTGCTGCCAGGACATTTGTCATCTCCATGCTGCAGACCAATGTTTGTTAGAATCCCCAAACACTTTACACCCATTAAGGCCCTAATCTGCATTATGGGTATGGCAACTTAAAAAGTGCTGCAATATTTTTTTAGCTGTAATAAAGGGATATGAATTTGATAATCTTTCTAAACTTACTCTTGAAGTATTGCCAAATCCAAGTGTTCAGAGCATGTAAGTCAGGACCTACAGTTACAGTACAGCTACTGCAGTTTTGAAATCAAGGGGGAGTGCATTATGTATTTATTTTTACTTCTCCTTCAGTTGCATTTAGGGTTTTCCTGCTTCATGTTTCATACTTCATTGCACAACCGAAAACCCCTTGACTTTGAAGTGTTTTTCATTTAGACTTCAGAGGACCACAAAATTAATTGATTCCAAGAGGGGGATCTTTGTGAAGAATAGGAAGTGTTAGAAAAGTCCAATAATGAACAGATAACATTTAAAATAGTGGTTGCTCATTTTACTAGAGTACTTACAACAGTGTTTATGCAGCCTATTTTTCCCTCTGTTTTATTGCCTGGGAAGTATTAACATGAAGTTGAAATGAGGAAGGCACACAACATGTTAGGAGATTGAGGGAAGTGTCATAAGTCATTCAAATAAACAACTGAAGAAGTTGGTTCCTTTCAACATAAAAGCTTTTCTTTTTTTTTTTTAGTATTATCTAAAGCAAGCCTGATAGTTAAGTTCCACTAAATGCAGTGGAAATTCTGTACAAGTGTGCAGAAGCAGCCTGTTATGTTATGTACCTGCTTCCCTCCCTGTAATGTTATGTATCTGCTTCCCCACCTCTGCTGTACTGTCTAGCATTTTATTCCATGCATAAAGCCTTTATGATTTAATGCTGTCCTATTGAAGAACAGCCACTTACACTCTATGCAAAGCAGCAGTATCTTTTAAAGACACTAGAATACTAAAATGTAATAAAGAATTTAAAACTATTATTCAGTAAGAAGGGGTAGGACTAATACCTCGCTGAGTAAATGCCCCTTGAAGTGTACACTCGTCACAGTAAGCTAAGCAAACGCTGAGCATGCTGTTCACTCTAACACTTTAACATTTTCTATTAAAAACGATTGAGATGAATGCCACTAAAATCCATCACAGGCTCTCTGACCCTTCCTTTCTTCTCTACCAGACACTTGTTTTGTTAATTCTTGTCTTGATTTTCAGACTGCACCTATATTATATGCATACCCTCTGCAATCTTCATACTGAATTTAGTTTTCTCTAGCCCACCTAATAGGCTGTGTTTTCTAAAAGCATGCCTACACACATAGAGGCACATACACACAAATAAAACACACTAACTTCAGTTTCCAAGGATTTACACTTCTACTGTTTAATGTTAAGTAGCATGCAGCTAGGGCTACTAGTTACTCTAATCAAAATTTCATGTTGCCACAATTGGAGAGCAGCACAAGCAGAAATGAAAATGGAAATGAGCAAGAATATTTCACCCACCGGAAAGCAAATGCAGTTTGAGGCACGATGACAAGAGCAATTGTGGCCTGCTCTCTGGATAGCAGCAGTTTGACAGATAGGTAATAAGCACAAAATTTAATAGTAAAGACTCAAGGAAAGAAAAAAAATGCTTGAAACTGGAGCACAAGATACAGCTTTTAGAACAGTAGATTCACTTAGCAGTTATACTTTAAAACACCAAAAATCAACCAACCCACACATGAAAAAAATCCCCCAGAACATCCAACTGCTACTGAATAGTAACAATTCAGTTACTGGAGTTGCACTTCATGTCTGCAAGAATGCTCATTCCACAAGTAACATCTACACGCCACAGTTAATTTCTTATGATAACTTATATAAGCAGTTCATAATAATGTTTTATTTTACAGTTTAAATAAATTCAACATGCATTATACAAACATCAAGAAAATAATCCTAGCATTATTTTTAATTATCATGATTTCCCCCCCCTTTTCCCCCCTACATTTAATCTTTGACTCTTTAATATGAAACAAGAGTTATTTCATAATTCTTAAATATCGGTGTTATTTTGGTACATTTAAAAATGTTCATTTCCACCAGAAATAGGAGCTGACCTTTATTTTAAACCATTAAAACGCATGCACATTAAGACACATAAATCTGGGGGAAAAAAAAGGTATTAATTCACAAGTCCTACCTTAAAAAAGAGCCCCCGTTAAAAATAAAAACAACAAAAGCGGTGGTGCAATATTAGTATTAGCTTTACCACCTTATCCCAGGGAATCTCCAACTATTTCAGCTATTAAGCTGAAGAATCAAGCTCTAAGAACCAAGACATCGTTAACGTAAAACGGTAATTACAATCGAGCTGGCATCACAAGACCAGAGTCCAAAACAGATATTTTGTACCTTGGTGCTGGATAGTGTTACTTGAAGCATCAGCCTAATAGTCGGTTTATTCATAAGGCACGCACTAAAATGAAACAAACAATAATTAAGTGCTGACAGTGACCTAGTTAGCTACATATGGAGCTGGATCGTCCTGTCATTCATTACAGGCTCGCCGGAATCCCAACAGGAACGGTCTCCTCCGCCTGGACTACGCGCGGGAGGGCGAGAGCGGGGAGCAGCGCCTCTCGCTACGGCAGCCCGGGCTCCGCAACCCGCCCGGCCCCGCGCCTCCGGCCGCCTCGCCAGCCTCCGAAGCCCGCGGACCTCCGTGATCAGGGCCCCGGCGCCCCTGGAGCCGGCGCGGGAAGTGCCAAGGCCTCCCGCTTTTGCCTTCCCCTCCCCCGCGCCGCAGCTCCGGCAGCTCCGCACTGAGATAACGCAGCCTCTGACTCGCTCGCTGCTCGCGTTCCCCTTCACCTCCCTCTTCTCCCTCCCCCAACGCGCACTTGATAGAAAGTCTCCTCTCGGCGGCGGGAGGGCGGTGAAATCCTTCGCTCTCCTCCCTCCGCTCTCTATAACGCGAACGAGCCGCCGCCTTCTGTTCCTCAGCCTTGGCCAAGTCGGCGTTTTGTTGACAGGCTCTGCCGGGCACAAAATGGGGCTGCCGCTTCCATGGGCGCCGCCATTTTGTGAGGAGCCGCCACGCTAGCTCTAGCCGCAGCCTCAGTAGCGACGGCAACAGCAGCCCAAGCGCGCCGGAGCGGCGACCGGGGTCTGTGTAATGGTTGAATAAAGTGACCCCCTCTAGGGAATCCCCAGCTGACAGTTACGTAAGGGACCGTGCGCAATTGCTGCGCTTAGCATGGAAACCCACCTAGCCCTGCTACGCAATTTGCCTATCCTCCCTTCTGCCTCCCACTCCCCTTCCACAGAGCACCCGGGTGAGGAAAATGACTCACCTCTACCGACCGCCCCTCGCGGAGGGGAGACCCTCCGCTTTTAAGGAATTTTAAGGCACGAGTAAAAACCACCGCCCTCCACTGAAGGAAGGTTCAGTTATGTGTGTCTGAGAGATTTAGCTCCTCCATGGCTTGTTTTAAACCCCTCTCATTAATATCGTCCTGGCTTTGGGTGTCTTAAGCTTACTGTTGCAGAAATAGCAGAAACAGCAGAAACTCAGAGGAGCATCACAGGATCTGCAGACCAGGATATGTTGCAGGTCCAATTTTAGGGGGCAGAGGGACTCTTAGTGCTACTATGAGTAAAACGCTGTCTTTTGCACACTGAAATCCATCACCACGATATCCACAGAGAGATGATGATTTTCAATACTGCGTATTAACGTGAAACCCAGGAATTTATTTTCCCTCTCCCCAAAGCATGAGCTTTGGGCAAATCTTCCCAAGAATCTTGCTGTATTGCTGGCTCTATGGCTATGCTCAAGCTGAAACAGCACTCATGTCAAAAGGAAAAGCACCTTACTTGAAAAAGATGTATTTTATTTTCTGAAGTTGGTACATGGAATAGAAAGGAATTAACAGTTTTCCTTAAGTGCTCACTTGGGGACATAATGTGTCATTTTAAAACACAGCTCCTTACTGATTTTAATGAGGAATTCTGCTAAAAAAAATTAAAATAAAAAAAAAAAAACACCACCGCCTGATGTGGCCTTGGGTTTCAATGTATTGGTTTTGAGGCATAAAGGTTCCTCCAAAGTCTCTTAAACTGGAGCAAGTGCTCACCTGTGGTTGGTTGCTTGCCAGGGAAGGGCAAATGCCCACCTTGGTTGCTGCTTGTATTACCTGAGGAGCAAAGGTTCGATGGAAGGCGCTGTTCAGCACATGGGCCTCTTCTTGCTCCCGCTTACCCCAGGCACCAGCGGGCTCCGTCACGGTCGGCACGCAGGTCTTCTCCAGGGCTCCCCTGTGTGGAAAACACGTCAGGAGACAAGTGTTTACAAACACTCTACGTACTACAGGCAAAGCAAGAGCGGCCTGCACCGCCACTGTTGGCTACTGCCCATCCAGGGTGAGGGCCAAGAACTTCCTCCTTATACTGTGTATGCCATTTATCAATATACAGAAATACATAGGCAGCTTAGATTGAGTGCTGTAGTCCTAAAGCGCTCTGATTACAGGCAGCAGTATCGCCAAGAGAATGAAAAAATAAAATTCATGGAGTGAGGCAGAGCTCGGGCCCCTGCTGGCAAACCTCTCTAGGGCACCTCCTGCTTGGAAGAACGCTCGGCATACCCCTGCAGGGAGTTTTAAATACCTCACGTCTCGAAATGAGGGGTTCCCACTGCCCCCACGGCTCAGCGAGCAGCCCCCCTGCCCGTGCCATCCGGGGCAACTTCCTGCCCTTGGAAACACCTCGGGCCCGGGGACTCGCAAAGTTTTTCAAAAGTCCAAATCCACCAGTGCCCCCTTCAGTTGTTTTCTCTCCCCTTGAACTCGGTGCGTTGGGTTTAATCCAATTAAAAAAAAATCGGCCCCACTTTCCAAATCCACCTTTCCTGCCCTCCCCCCCCCCCCCCGTCCCTCTACACCCCCCACCCCCCACCCGCTCTTCCCTCCCCCCCCTCCCCCCCCCCCCGCCGTCAGCAGCAGAGAGAGGCCGATCGGCACGAGCCTAGCAAGGGTGGGCCCTTTCCCCGGCCCCTAGCCCCGGAACCACCGGTAGTAGCCGTTTTTTTCCTCCCCTCTTCTCCTTCTCCCTCGCCTCTTTCCGCCCGGCTTTGTGTGAAGTTTGCGGCACATTGCAGATGAGCCCTTAGCGGCGAGAGGAGCCTATTGTTCCCCGCCAGGAACTGCTTGCTGGGGCTGTGCTGGCTTTTGCCTTTAGAGCTGCCTTCTGCAGTACCAGGACCGGCCTCCGGGGTCCGCTGTGTTGCGCTCTCGTCCAGGCAGAAGCACGGCGGCCTCAGATCTTTTTGTCTGAGAGAGAAGAGAAGTGAATCCCGCTGCCGCCGCCACCGCCGCCGCCGCCGCTGCCGTAGCTGTACAGTGTGTGTGTGTGAGAGGGAGCGAGCGAGCGAGGGAGAGGGAGATCGCATGGAGCCGCGGCTGTAACACACACACACTGTCAATACCTCACTCCGGCTCCCCCCCCACCCCACCACAACAGTAACCCAATTCATTGTGTGATCCAGCAGCACCATGTTGAGTCTCATGTGCAGGCTGGATCGGTTGGGTTTGTGGTGCTGAGAGGCAGCAGCAGCGGGAGGAGGAATTACTGAGAGGTGCCCCTCTCCCTCCCTGCCTCTTTGCCTGTGTGTTGTGTGGAGACAGGACTCGCAATTACCACACTCTCTGGGCTCCCTTATTCCTTTTAAACTTTTTTTTAAACAAGCCCCTCTCCATGGCTGATCCCCGGCCGAGCACGGGCACCTGGGTCTCTTAAAGACGAGGAGGAGCCGGGGATTGTTGTTGTTGTTGTCGGCCGATTTTTTTTTTTTTTAATTGGATTTTTTTTTTACGAGAACCTTTTTTAATACAAAAATGGCAAATTCGACGGGTAAAAACCACGCAGACCAGCGGAGAAAGGGACTCGCTTTCTTGGACGAGCTGCGGCAGTTTCACCACAGCAGAGGGTGAGGAAAATGGGGAGATGGAACGGGAGGGGGGGGGGGGAGGCTTTTAAACCGACCAGATCCAACTTCCAGCCCCTTCCCTGAAGGACACGGCAGCCCCAGCGAGGGGAGAAAAGGGGGCAGAGCTGACAAGTTGTGGTGTTTTGTGTGTATCTCCTTTGGCAGGTCTCCTTTTAAGAAGATCCCTGTGGTGGGTGGGAAGGAGCTGGATCTTCATGCTCTCTACACCAGAGTCACCACTTTAGGCGGATTTGGGAAGGTGAGTGGAAGTTTTAATTTGGGTTTCCCTCCCACTAACCTCTTCCCAAAAGTCTCCTCTGACCCCCGGGGGCGGCGGGGGGAGCCGGGGTGGCCGGGAACCGTCCTATTTAAAGCCGGTTAGAGAAGGTGGGGGGTGGAAGAAGGAAGCGAGCAGATAGGCAGGTTGGTGGCTTGGCCTTGTCGGTGAAGCGAGGAAGGGGGATCCAGGGGTACGGCGTACACCCTGCTCGTGCCTCCCCCGCCTCCTTCGGAGCCCCTCTCCCCTGCCCCCCTTCCCAGGGAGAAGGCGAGGGGGGAGCAGAAAGCTCCGGTCGGCGACAGGCAGTTTCTTTCGCTTGTGGTGGCAGCTCTGTGTGTGTGTCTCTCTCTCTCACACTCAGAGGGAGAGACAGAGGAGAGAGTCTGAGCGCAGTTTTAGTGCAACTCAAAATTAGCGGGCATGTTTAACATCGATAATCGGCACGGAGCATGGGCTAGGAAACGATCCTCGCAGCCGGGGGGGGCCGGGCGCTGCCCTTCGAGCCCTTCCCCGAGAAAAATAACAAAAGGGGCACCCAAGACGGTGTGTAATCAAATAGCCATCTTTAGGCTTCAAGGCTAGGGACAGAAATGTAGGCCTCAGAAGAAAGGCCTCTCTGTGCCTGTGGATCTGTCTGGGGGGGACCCCCCGGGCCGGCGCCCCCGCGCCCCGCAGGCCAGGGGGCGCCCCCGCCAACACTTCCCCGCATTATTTTAAACTTCTTTGGGTTTTTAACGGACCGCGTTAGGATTTAAAAGGGGGCGACAGAGGGACTCCCGATTGGTTATTGTCCAGGCAGTAAAAACAAAAACAAACCCCAAAACAATACCAACCCTCCCGGACGTTCTCCCCGAAAATAATAACCTATATATTGAATAGTGAGTACAGTAAAATACCGGCGAAACCCGAGGTTATTTGCAAGGGGGAAATACTACCGACTGTCAGTAAAATATATAGTCCTAAACCCCATGTACATTGTTGTTTATTTCTTTTTACATATTTATCTATTTGCTTCATGGCAGCTTGTGGTTTTCTGTGGTGTTCGCTGTCAACGACATGTTTATGTGTACGTTGTGTATCTCGGCCTGTGTGTTGTTTTTGACAGGTATCAGAGAAGAATCAGTGGGGAGAAATTGTAGAGGAGTTTAACTTTCCCAGAAGTTGTTCTAACGCTGCCTTCGCTTTAAAACAGTATTACTTGCGGTGAGTGCTCTCAAGCTGTTGCACTAGTATTTTTGAGTGTGGGATTATATTTGGGTTTTAGTGTGTGCAAGAATAAAAATATCCCTGCTCTTTAAAAATGCGATAAAGCAGAAAGAACTTGTAATTCCTTACTGATCTGGGGCAATGATAAGTTAAAAGTAATTCTATTTTTTTAGTGTTTTACTTGGTATTTTACATCTGCCAGCCTTTAAACTTTGAAGGGATCCGAAGTGTATATAAACAATGTATGACAGAGCCATTTTTATTGATTGTTTCAGAACGATGGAACTAAAGGACTCTTACTGAGTGATCATGTTGTTATAGTTACAGAAACTTAGCTTAATTTTTGGAGCACTAAAATGTGTTGATACATGTAAACTTGTTTACTGCTCAGTGGGGTCAGACATTGAATGAAAATACATCTGCAGGAAGGTAGACTGCTTTGGATAAATTACACTGTTTTCAGTTACTAGCAGCATAGATGATTTTTGCATTACAAAAAGCTAAATATTTTTACCTATTACTTGAAAAGTAGTAGTTTTTTTTTTCAGTATTTTAAAATGAGATAGCATTCCTTGGAGTGGTACAGGTTATTTTTTGTGATGCAGCTTATTTTTAGCATAGAGTTCATACTGAGTATTTTAAATTAGTGAGTGTGGTACTGTTCAGTTAGTAGATGTTTTTCCTAATTTTTATTAACTTTTGGTGATTGTGGGAAATGATTTTTTTTTTTTTTATATAATGGTTTTAGATGCTTTATATAGACAATTAAATTTGGAATAAAGTTTTATGAATGTTGGTTAAGGAATGTAATTTTATGTTTCTGGATAGTGTAAATGATAATTTTTGTGCAATTAATGATAATACAGATGTCTAATAAGTACAAAAGATGTATGGGCTTTTGGACTTATGTTTTGGTGGTGTGAGTACACACAGGCTTCATCTGTGTCTAGTTTGGCCTTCCGAATTAGGAAATACAGTAATTGTACAGGTGCAGTTTCTATTGGTTGTCCTAGATTGACTTCAGCTTGAAGCTGTAGAGTTCATAGCACAGTGGAGCAGTTATTGAGTTACAGTGATGTCTGGAAACCTGAGTCAGATATCTGTAGTTAGTGAATTTTTCTTTTTTTCAGTGGTGACATATGATTGCTTTGAGGTCCAGACTAAGAAAAGGAATTACAATTTTTGACAGCTTTAGCAAAGTTTTTGATTGCTAGCAGGCCTAGAAATGAAGTGAGAAGCTCTTCAGGATATCTCTCTTTGCTGTGTTGGGGTTTTTTGGCATTTGGTTGTTTGTTGTTGTGTTTTTGTGTTTTGGTTTTTTTTTTTTTGGGGGGGGAGGAAGGGTGTTGTGGGTTGTTTCTTGTTGTTGTTTTTCCAGTTCTATTTTGTTTTTCCCTCTGCCATGTAAGGTAGTGTTGCTGAAGATTTCTTGGATTATAGAAAACACTTTTTTTTTGCTTTTTGAGTTTTTCTGCTGGACCTTGTAATTTATTACTTTAGATTTTATGTACAGTTTGTGAGATGGTAGGTTTTTGCTTTTTACTATTTCCTTTTTATTTCCTTATTTAAGTGTTTGAATGGAGTAGCTTTTTTACAGTATGCAATTTGTGTTTTCATATGTATTTTGAAGGTATATGGTGTGACAGTTAACACAATGTTAATAATAGCCTTCTAATGACTGTTAATTTGTAATCAGCTGTTTAATTTAGAATTGGACATATAAAAATGTTAGTGTGCTGGTATTGATGCTGTTTAAAGTACAGGTGCTAAAAATGCATGCAAATTATTGAATAATAGCGAAGTTTATTTATTTGAAATTTAGAAAAAAGTTGATAAGCAGTTAAGGTGAAGAATCTTTAAAAATGTTTGATCATGATCTGTGATTTCCTTAGGCCATTCTGAAATAAACTGTCAAGGTTGTTGGTTTTAGGGTGGATTGCATTTTAGTAGTTGTCTTGGCTGTGATATTTTTGTTTGTTTCTTGTTTGTCTTGGATTTTTGTGTGTGTGTGTGTGTGTGTTTGTTTTTCCTAAATCAACTGCTTTACTCAGTGTTGCTTCTCACATAAGCTAAGTTTGATGTGAACTGTTTCCCAGCTGAGTTCACCTTCTTACACTGCAGTAAGAGGGCTGCATATACACATGTATCTGTGCTTAGCTTTAACCTAGAAGGTTTAGGTGGGGATTTGGTGGGGCATGGGGGGAAGTAGGAGAAGCTATAGTGATAAATTTGTGAAAAGGATCTTGATTATCTGTGTTGAAGAACATAACCTGAGGTTTCTTACCAGGCTAGATTTTTATGAATTGCTGAGCAATAACCTTTGGGGAAAAAAAATGTTACTCAAGTCTTAAGTATGACTATTTTGTTGGCCTTGGTATTGTAATGACTTTGCAAACACAGCCAGACAAACTGAGGCCTATCAACTGTTATGTGTATTTTTATCCAATCATATGTTGTGTGTCCCATAAAATGAGGAGGCATCTGCATGGCAGGTGTGGGACCCTGTTGAATTCAGAAGGATTTATAGTGTGCATCTACATGAACACATTTGCAGCTTTGGATTCATGATGGTTTGTGATGAAAGTAGCTTCTTTCTGTGAAACATCTGGTGTACCATGTTCACCGAGATAAGATCTCAAGCTACATGAGCCATTTGCTCATTTTACGGTGTTATTTCTAATAATGCTGTCATTTTGACTTATAATTGCTGTGCCAATAATTTAGAAAGTTGAATTATTTGTGTGACGTCAGTAGTCCTACTGGCTTGATCAAGATGAATGTTTTGCAAAACAATCATCAGGTTATTTTTTTTTCTAGGCAGTTGTGAGGTGTGCCTTTTTTGTTTAAAGAACTTCTTAATTTTGGCTGTTGTAGAATTTTCCTGGGTGTCTTTGGGAATGTACTTTGGGCATGTACTTTGGGCTTCATGAAAGATGTGACTCCTTTGAACTTTGGGCATAATTCTGATAGGCTTTATGATAGGTGATATTTGAATGAGTAATAGACAATCCCATCCACTTTGTAGTGCTCTGTCTTTTCTCTCACTGGATAAAGTTATTTGTAATAGGGAAAGTCTGAACCATTCAGACTTGGATTGTGTTGCTTTGAGTTGCCTGACAGGTGAAGTAATTTATGCACTGTGGCTCTTAGTGAGCAGTCAAAAGCCACAGTGCCTATAACCATTGATAGACTGTACAGCATCAGAGTGTACAATTCCCTTGGATGTCGTGCAAATTAGCTGTTTCATCTCAATTAAGGTGAATTAGTAAAATATCTTCTAAATGCTTCTCTAAAGATTATTTTATAATGTTAATGAAAATATTTTAATGTAGAGTAATAAATGTAAACATCAGTAATGTGGACTTTTAAGTTTTTGTTGGTAAGCATACAGTAGGTGAAAAGTAAGTTAACATGAAATATAGCCTGGGTTTTATGTCAGTGGTTGGTTAGGTTACAGTCCTACAAAGAATTGGGCTGATGTGACCTCATGTGTTAGTGTAAGGTTCTGTTGGTTTTCACGTGAGCGTAAGCGATACATTTATTTCTGTGGTGGGCCTTCATCGACTCTCAGGGAGTGAGTGACCTCGTAAACTAAACACACAAATGAGGTATGCTTAGCTGAATTAAAATCAGTTTCTTTTTAAAAGGTATTTATCTGCATACAGAGAAATTATGTGAAGGTACAGAAAGTTTAGAGTCTCAGTTCTGCAGATAATTTCTGGAAGTTGGGAAGCAGGTGTATGTTGTGTCTGGCAAAGGCTGCCATAATTAGTTAGTACTAGTTAAAGGTGAGTAAGAATTAACTGTTGTAAATATTGGGGAGGTAAAGGGAAGTCAAGTAGAAAGGAAAGAAGTCAGTTCATAAATTAAAAGTTTGTATAAAGTTGTTATAAAGACAAGCCATTATGCTGAATTTCCTGAGATTATAGATGGATAGATAGATAGTAGGATGAAAAAGTATGAGCAGTTAAAAATCAAACAGGTATTGACAATAAACAAGGAGAGTTCTTGAGAGAGCTGATGATACATAGAAGTAATTGGATCTTCAAGGTGCCACCTAAGAAATTGAATAATAGTACTGTGCATTAAAAAAAAAAATAAAGGAAAAAAATGTTTTAAAAGGCATGAGCTCAAGAACTAGATAAAAATAAGGAATTCTGTTCTGAGTAAAATAATTACAGAAATATTAGGGAAACAACAATAAGCAGCCTGGAATTTTCCAAACAAAATTACTTTACAAGAGTTTTCTTTGCTATTATTTGCTCAGTGTTTAAAATTAGGATGTGATACTACAAACAGCATCTGCACACAGGTCAGTGAGTATAGAGGAGTACAGGACTGTCTTCCTTGCCAAATCTAGTTGCAGGTTCAAAGCCCCAGTGGATGAAGAAAATGTAGCTGTAGTAATCTTTTACATGTTTTCTAATATTCAAATACATTTCAGAATCTCGCATTAACAAATTAATTATGTATGTTGATAGTTATATAACTGAATGCAAAATTGGTTGAAGGACCATAAACAGAACAAAGTGTAAAGTATAGATTTGGTGAGTCACAGCAGTTTTAGGTGCTGAAAGAGTAACATCAGTGCTTACATATGCACTTAGTAATACAGGTTTAGGCATATTTAGTGTCTGGATTGATTATGAGAAGGTGAATAGTACACATGACATTATCAGGAAAAGATAGTGGGAAGAGTTAAACACCAGTCAGGGCAGAAAAGGGAAGATTATCTAAATAAATTAGGCATGTTGTTAGAAAGTGCAAATGAGATTTAGTTTGGAAAATGCAAGCTAAAACAGTTGAGAGACAGTAATTGAAAACAGGTATTCATTGTGAGGGAATAACCTGGAAAGCAGTATTGCTGAAAAAGGGATAGGAGTGATACCATGGGCCTGATAATCCTGTCAGTTTTGTGCACCCAACTCGCTTTCATATGAAAGGGATTTGTGCATCCTTCTGACAGGAAGAACAGGCCCCAATTTGCAACATGATATATAGACTTTTATAAAAGTCAGAATTAGTTTAGGTTGCATCCACAGAGGCATTGGACAAAGGAGGTGAGCTTTTGTATGAGATTGTGTGACTATTTGGAATACCATTTCACTTTCAGAGCCTTTGCAACAGGTGGGGCAACCTCACAGAAGCTTAGGGAAGCGCAACAAAATGTTAAAAGTAGACTGAAGTAACTGGTTGATTTAAAAGCAGTTTGAGGAATGGATGTGTCTTACTTGGCTAAATTAGTATTTTGAGTGAAAAGGGGAAATGGTAACTCACAAGCATTTTGAAGGGCCTAAACACTTTAAATTGAGATAATTTTGAATAAGAGGATGTGTTAATGTGTAGGCTGAGATGAAACTAAGGGAGAAAATTCAGAGCAGACAGCAGTGCAAAAACCCCAGGATAACCTGTATACCTACAGTATGCCAAGCAGAGTAGGAGGGAAACCCATGCCATGGGTCATTCAGAACTAACCTGGTATAGGCACTAGTACATGTGCAGCAGGTACCAGGATTGGCAGTGAGATGGCCCAGGTGACACTGCAGGTTCTGTTCATCAATAACACTATAATGAAAACCTTGTTCTCGCATAACTGCAGTCTTTTTTTTGCAATATTGCAGACTTCACCTGTGGAATCTGTTCATTTTAATGCCAGAACTACTAACCTACACAGAGCAAGTTTCTGGCAACACTGTAATAACTGTGGTGACTCTTAGGACTTAGTGACTCTTCTAATAATTAGTGGAAAGTTTATGTTAAGACCATTTTCTAATCCTTAACTGAAACTATCAATTTATGCTTTAAAATTATTAATAGCTGTGGTAATGTCTTAGTTTTGAATAAATTGTAAATTTATTGCAACAAGATCAAGAATGTATATGGGTTTTCTTGTGAAGGGCTTTCTAGGCTAAGAAAAGGGGGTTTTATTTGTTATGTTAGAGTAAGTAGGCTTTGATTACCTTGTTTATTTGCAGTATCATACTCTTATTTTTCTTTTCTGAGTTTTCCCCCACTTTTGCTAATAATGAAATAGAGAAGTATCCATTGTTAAAGTTTGACAGACAAGCTACTCGATGTACACTGAGGTTCAGACTGTTACTTTGAGAGTGCATGTCAAATAAGAATGAAATCCAAATACAGTAAGGCCTTTTTAATTTTAATAATGCTGGAATCCAGTTGTACACAGGCAGGTTTTTCTTCCTGAGTCTTAGTTAAACCATCCATAAAAGGAGGCTATTATTGTTTCCTATCTTTTAACAATTCCTCTTTAACTGAGGAAGCACTTTAAAAAATAAAAAAGGGTAATGTTAGGTTCTGTGCATGGCAAAACTAACAACTAAGTGTGTAACAGATTATAAAAATGGATTGTTTGTGATTTGTTTTGCCGTGTTTTGTTTTAAAATGCTTGTTCAGAGTGATGTCTTGGAGTTCAGATGGGGCTCCTTGGAGTAACTGTAGTACCATGCCACAATATTAGAAGACGTAGTTCACAGAGAGAATTTGGTACAGGCCAGAGATCCCATCATGTGGTCTTGTTTCTGGTTATCAGTCTGATACGTATTTATTCAATGGCCTTACTTAAATAATTTGTCATCTTTTTGTTCATATTTATAAAGTGGGTACACTGATGTTTGTTTGCCTATCTAACGGAGAAGTGTGAGACTGTAAGCTCTTTAATGCAGGGATTGTGTCTCTTCATCCTTCCATGTCATATCTTAAATATTTGAAAATGAATATAAATTAGGAATATATGAGGAAAATAAAACTATTCATAAGCTTGTTTGCCCTCTGCAGTGTTGAGAAGCAGAAAATATAGCATAGATGAGAGGAGGAACAATCTTTATTCCTTAGGGAATAAATAAACTTGGGATAGCTAAGCAGAGAAATATTGGAACCGTTGAAAGAAAGAAGCTTATCTTAAGGAAGGATAATAAAACAGCAAGATGGTACCCAGAATAGTGAGCTTAGGCTTTGCCTGAGGCACTAGATTAGTGAGCTAGGTATCAGATCTAAAATACAGTCTCCTTGGAGCAACAAGTTCAAGTCTAAACAGCCCTGAATTAGATTTTCAGCAGCAAGGTAGTGACACTGAGTTCTCTACCTTTTGTTTTCCTATCTTTGAACTGAATGTGCATGTATTTATATTAACTTCAGATAAACTGGACCAAGCCAGTTATGCTGCAAGAGGGATTTCATAGTATTACAGGAGTAGAGCTTTGTTGAACAGTGCACTGGAACATGTTTGTCTGCAGGAGTGAACTGTGGTCGTACTATTTTCCTTTTTATTGGTGTGGGAGGAGCATCTGTTCAGATTAATAGCCTTTCAGAGTAATTTACAGTGTTACTTGTCAATCTGTAGGTACCTAAAGTACATTAAAAAACCCTACAAAGTATGGCACTCGTTCTGTTTCAGAGATACTTTTTCTCTCTGTTAGGTGCATTTTTCATATGTTTATGTGCTGAAGTTTAGATGGGTCATACTTATGGCTGCATGCATTTCTCCATTGTTACGTGCTGTGACGTCCGCAAGTTGGCCTCTTGCCTCCCAGTCCAAAGGTTGCTATGCTTCCATGATAATCCACATGTAGAGATTCTCAGCTCTGTAAATCACTAAATCATATGACTGACTTTAATAATCTATGTTAAAGTTCTTTGAAGAGTATTTACTAGCAATGTGTATTATGAGGGGTAATGTGTTGGGGTAACATTTAATTTGGGATACATCCCATGGGCTTCCTGAAGCTGAATGAAAACAATTTACTTTGGGGGCAAATCTAGCATGTTCTGTATGTTAACAATGACTATGGCATAAGATAGATGTAGAGCTCTATGTTTGCTTGCTTTAAATTATATTTGCATTGGAAGAAAATTTGTGGAAATAAACCTAGTAACAGTTCTTTCTTGTTTTGTTCAGGAGTATCTGGGTTCTAGTGACTTTGATTAAATGATGTAGAATCCAGGTGATGGCCAGGTCAACAGTGTGGTGTTACAGAGTTCACGTATGTCTTGTGTAGTTATAAGGAGGAGAGCACAATTTTAGCACTGGAGGTTACACAGTTGTTTCTTGGACAGTTTTCTAATATCTAACAGTGTATCTTCACATAACAGCAAATACCTGAAGAGAAAATTCAGGAATGACCCCATTGAAGTATTAATGTACAACCTTAATGTTGTATCTAGAGGATATTCTTTGTAATAGATCCTTGTACTCTCTGTGGTAAAGGGGAATAAATTCCATGGCAGTTTTAATCACTTCTATCACTGGGAGATAACTTCTTTCCCTTTCATAATTTGTACACACAGTTCTGTCTCATTGTTCAATGTAGTAATTGATGAATCTCAGTATTAGTTACTTCTCAGGAGGTTTTGAGTGTGCTTTCTGACCATCCTTTCCCCACTGCCTTGGCATCCATGGTCATGCCAATGTGGGCCCATTCAGAAACCCTTTCCTTTGCAGCCCACAAGCAGGGAAGGAATTTGCTGTTGCAATACTGTTTATCCTGGCTGCCTAGCACACAGGTCTTTTTGTTTCTCATTCTCTGCTAATGATCATCTTAATCTTTGACTACAAGCTGGAATTCATCATCTGTTCTGTGACCCCTAGATGTCTGTACCCATTGACTGCACATGGAATATTTACTGTAATTGAATGAATTTCTAGTTGTGAAGAAAACTGAAGGAAAGAAAAGGTGTATGCAGGTAAAGGGCAAGAGGCCAAAGCACTAAATGTCAGGTGCCTAGCAACAGTAAAATACTGAATTTTACAGCAAAAGTATAATGGTACTTGAAAAAAAAAATTAAATCTGCAGATGTGGACATGCAGAACACACAAAATCCAGATGAATATCTAAAAGGTATTTCACAGATGATATCTAAAAGGTATTTCACACACCTGAAAATGTGCTTTCAGGTACTCTGCAGACCCAGGCAGGCATTGCAGCATTGGTGTGCATTTCGCTTGTTCTTCTAAACTAATTGTTGTAACTCTACGGTATGGAAATACAGTAAATTTTTTCTAGTGAAAATGTTGGGTTTGAGCACAATTATGTACAAAGGCTGACCCCTGTAGTGAATTACTGAGCTTAGTTGAATTTGAAGAATATAGAGGGCCCTAAATACTGGAATACTTTTAACTAAGCAGTTTCTCCTTTTCAGATACTTCTAAGTGCTTGCTTTCTTTTGAACTATCTAAACTGTTACCCTGTTTAATGTTTTGTGCTTCTCTGTTTATATAAGATTAAGTTATTTATTAGAAAGACATTATATAGTCAATGCAATGGAGTCATCATAGATGTGTAAAAGGTTACAAAATCACAATATAATACTTGGTGACAGCGACTTCATCCCATGCAGTATCATTTCATTAGCATGTCCTGTAGTTATATGTTGTTGTTACTGACATATAGGTACATTCCTAGAAAGATGTTTTTTGTACTAGATTAATACAACTCCTTTTTTTTCTAGTTATATTTACACAAGTCCCATTTTTTTCTGTAGTAATTTCATTATCTTAAGAAGCAGTTTAACTGTATTTTAACAGTTAGTCAAGCTGTTGAAGGAAGTGCTTCTTAAGATCAAAGAAAAATGTTACTTTAAAACAATCTAGTGCTCAGCATGTAACTGTAAACAAACACCCAATTTCCTTACATGTACTGGATATTTCTGTATGGATATTTGTATGTGATACAATTTAAAATTATGATTGTCCATAAATATATGTGCCTGGTAGAATGCAAAGATACTCTGTTTGGTTTATGGTGACTTGATACCTTTTAAGTCTGCTGCAAGAGCTGCGTTTGTGGACTCTTGCCCACTTGGAATTCTCTCTACATCTGCTTAGGGAGAATCTAAGTCCTCTTCAGAGCTGGGCTGAAATTGGTGGCATCCTGTGTCAGTCTTGCAGTGTACTTGTAAAGGTCAGGTGTGTAAGATCTGGACCATGCATATTAACCCAAAATGTGCCTGCTTTAGCAGGGACAGAAAGTAAAAAGTGAAGGCAATAAAGATACATTCAAAAGTTAAGATACCAAAATATGTGTAAACAGCGTTAAATTTGTTTGTTGTCTTCAGTATGTCTTTCTGTGTAAGGGAAAGCTGCAGACTCTCAAGGCTTGGTTGTTGTCTTCTTTTTTAAAGAGTGTATGAAAGCAATACAATTTGGTTTTCATATTGGTGAATTAACTGAAGCATGGTTTGGTTGTTGTTGGTTTGTTTTTTTTGATGGGGAGAGGGCTGCTTGATAATCTAAGTAGGGGAAATTGAACTGCTCCTATTTCTTGTTTTCAGAAACTCATCAAAGAATCTACTATGTTTTTTATTATAATTTCACTAGTATAGTGTGAGCTGTAGCATTTCCAACTTACAGTACTCAGAAGGTCAAAATAAATACGATTAAAACCTTTTTTTGTGTTGTGGACGTAGTGACGGAAAGTTACAGTGAAGTAGGCAGAACACAAATACAATTGTTCACATACCATATAACATACAGCAACGTATTTGCAGGTTGGACTCGATGATCTTTGAGGTCTCTTCCAACCTTGGTGATACTGTGATATAAATGTACAATATTTATCTGATTACAGTATTAGCTGACACTTCAAAGGATGCATTGTACAGGAGTCTGCTGTAGAAGACCACCAGCTATAAGCAGCTCTCTGGGCTGTGACTTTCCTCCAGACTTTTTGGTTCAGATGGTATCTATTTTCTATGGTTTGTGGCTTCAGAGACTATATATAATTCTTGACTTGGCAGCTGCCCATTGGGAATGCATACATCTCCTGACCAGGCAGCCAGTTGATCCAAATGTGCAACTTGGAGGCTCTAAGGGGGTTGTGTGTGTGTGTTCTGCTAGGTTGTTGGCCTTTCAGAAGACATGTGCACTGAATAGTCAGCTACCCATCTGGGAGGCACATGCAGTTCGGCCAGGTAGCGCGGTCTGCTTCTACAGATGCTTGTAGGCCAAAGAAGAGGGAAGAGGAGGTCTTTTGAGGTATTTTAATGAGAGGGGGGAAGACAGGATAGATAGCTGAATTACAAATGAAAGGAATGTGAGTGTAGAGTGAGCTGGGTGCATTCATGCATTGGGGAGTATTGGTGGAGAGAATAGAATAGAATTAATCAGATCAGAAAAGACCTTCAAGATCATCAAGTCCAACCTGTCACCGAACACCATCTAATCAATTAAACCATGTCACCAAGTGCCTCATCCAGTCTCTTCTTAAACATCTCCAGTGATGATGTCTGGACAGCCCATTCCAATGGCCAGTCATTCTTTCTGTGAAGAACTTCTTCCTAACATCCAGCCTAAACCTCCCCTGGTGCAGTGAGAACACTGTTTGGAAGGGTGGATGGGGTAGATACTGTAGAAGGAACAGGAGGAATTATGTAATCAAACGCTGTTAAGTTAGTCTTTAATGGCCAACTCCCTCATTTAAATCGGTCACTAGATATTAATTGCTGTGGCCCAGACGCTGGGTTGCTACTGAGTGAAGGCTGTCATTTGTAAATTGCTGAGTGGTCTCTGACTTGAGTTGTAACATCTACTTTCTGCATTAGGGTTCCATTTACTGATACAAAAGTAGTGGTTCTTCAGCATCTATACTTACACTACCAGTGCTGCATGAACAGAATTAATTCCTGTCCTGTTAGTTTATAGTTTTCATTAGCACGGAATTTACCATTTTCATTTCATTTAAGAAAAAAAATGCCATCACAATTACTGTTACTTTTATCCTTATATTAAAATATCATAAAGGCATAAAATTGCCTATAATAAAGTAAAGGATTTTTATCTCTTGCTTAAAGAACTTGCACGGAGAAAGGTCTTATTTTGGAGAATGTTTCTTCATGGGCCTTGCTGCGTTTAAGAAAGCTGAGGAGGATACAGTTGTGGAACAGTAAAGGTTTCTACTCATGCTGGTGTCACTTTGGAAAAAAATATTGATTTTTATTAATTTGTTGGTTTTGTATGTTGGTGATACAAGAAACACATAGTTTTATTATTTATGTGTATCTGTATCTCTGTGTGTATATATATATGCATACCATATACAAGAGTGGATGTTGGTTTGGGATAGGTTGTGTGGACTTAGTGTCCCACATCTTACACATAACATATATATATATGTTAAGAGTGACTTTTCAACACGAGAGGAAAAGATGTAATGGAACTAACTTTCAGTAATTCTAAGAATTATTTTTTGGACCTACAAACACAAAGATTTATAGACAGAAGTTTGGATATTACACGTGTAGGTATGTGCCAAGTACTGTTTCCTTTTGACAGTTTGTGACCGTATGTGGGATAAAGCTTGCTCATCCTGGCCTTTAGGCTTCTGTAATTTGTAAAGAGAACTTCTAAATTGAGCCTGCTGTAAGCAGAGTGTTTGAAATGACTTGTTTTAAGTGGCTCCAAGTTACGAAATGCAGGTTTTTCTGATCAAAATAATTGGTGGGTAGAGGGCAAAGGAATCAGTGAAAGATGCCAACAAATTGTATTTTTCGTGCAACTCTGAAATTTCTCCCATGTTATGCAGATGTTAGTATGCACCTACCTAGTTTTTGTTTCTGTCATGGCTAGAATTTCTTTTGGTATTAATTTTTTTATTTTATTTTGTAATGTTTGAATAAAGATAATGTCAATTTGTGTTTAGCAGTAGTGCTTATTGCCACTGTCTTTTGAGCTGTCAGCCTCACCAGTGTCTCCAGAGAATAAAAACCAACACATTATTTAGGAGGAGTACGTGTCTCCTTTCTCTACCTTTTGCCCTACCTCGGTGCATGGAGAAGGGTGGAAAAAAGAGCGTAGGTCATAATTCTTGCTTGCTTATGTGCATCAGAAATTATTGCTGTTATCTTACATAGCAGCTTGTGGTATCCCTTTTCAAGCAGACGGTCCTGCTGTCCCTTGAGTAGCTGCTGTGCTGCTGGTGTTGCCTCCCAGTAGTCCTATGAGCTCTGCTTTTAGGGTTTTGTTGGTGAGAGCTGGGTTGTTTTGTTTTAATAGTAGAGATCTGCTTTCATGAAGAACTATATTAGGGTTCTACTATGTTAACTGCAGAGAGACAAGCTAGGACATTCTAGTCTTGAATTGCCTCGTTCTTCTATTGTTTATGTATTTGTTTATTTGTAATAAATCAACTTTAGCAAGTTATTAATGCTACCTAGCAAGTTATTCATACTGCCTTATGGGGAAATAAAAAAAAAAAAAGGTGGGTTTTGTTTGTCTGCATTTTAAGTTTCTGGAGGTTGTCACACCTCCAGGGAAGTCCCAATATAGACTAGGCAGAGAGAACTACACAGGGAAAGCACTCCACACATTTAGGGAAGTACTCATTTTCAGTAGCTCACCCTCTGATTTTGAACTGGTTTTTACTACAAACAGATGAATTATTGTCACTTAGGTAATTTTCAGGGCTTAACAGTTGTGTTGTCGTCTTGGAAGAAATTTACAGATGGGGTTAAATAAGGGGGGGGGGGGTTTCTAATATTACAATGGATCAGCAAATTAATGAGAGTGGTCAAATTAGTAAAACTTTCAGGTCTCAGGGTGGTGTGTGTATACTAAATGAGGAAGAGAAAGATCAGAGCATCTTCGTTTTAAAATGAAGGTACATGATGATGAAAGAGGCTGCTGGTTTTGCAGTACTTTCAAGAAAGCTGAGTAGGGATATTTTGCCAGGAGTGGTCCTAGAACAGGAGAGCTTTCATAGTCTAAGGTTGTCATGCTGAACGTTTGTGTGTGTATAGGTTTTATATGCAAAAAAATGTGATGATTAATGAGGCAACAACAGACAGATTAATGCAGTATGGAAAGAAAAATGGTACAGTTCATCAGAGAATGATACCAAAAACTACAAGCGTTGAGATGAGTGTAGAAGAGACTGAATTACGCTTGAAAACATTTCCTTTGACCATGAGAAATTCTTGTGTAATCAAGATAGATAATCAAACAAAATTATGATAGTACCATGAGGATATTGGGTGGAAGGAGAACAAATAGCATGAACTTAATAATTACACAGGAGATGTGTGGCTGATTACGCACAATGTAAAACTGATAGTTAAAGTTGAAAATAGAGTGTAAGAAAGCAAGTATAAAAATCTGCATGATTAGGATATTTTGTAATGTACCGTCAGTAAGGGAACAAGAGACGTCTTAGTACAGATTTCAGTGTTTGTCAGGGAGGGAACAGAAAGGCATTTGAAAACAGATACTGTTAAATTAGGTTCTGCCAAGGCGGAACTGTGATAGTTTGATAACTCTTACGGTGGCAACTGAAATAGCTAAAAAGATGATGATAAATTCCAGGAGCTGTCCAGTTGTCCAGCTGTCCAATTTGAGGCATTATTTAGTTACATTGTGTATTTATTTCCTTATAACCAAGTTCCTTGAGATTTGTTTGTTTATCTGCTTAGTTTTTTTCTTTGTCCTTTTTTTTTGTTTTGTTTAAAAAAAAGTAATTCAGATGGTATTAAAAAAAGCTCTTAAAATGTTCTGTTCATTAATTTTTCTTTAAAGTGCAATATACTACAGTTATGGACCTGTCTTAAATTTTAAGTGATGATCAGTTCAGAGACCACAACTGTGGTTCTTGGCAATAATCCAGTTCCTGCTACACAAGGCAAGAATATCTTCTGCTAGAGGAAGAAGATCCCATGGAAGTATGTTTCTGCAGGTTGAAGCAATGAACAACACTACTTACTTTGCTGGATGTGACTGGCATGGATTTTTAACTTTTTTAAAGATCTTTATCTTTTTTTCCTTTTGTATCTGAATCTTTATACATCTTTCTGTGCAGTCATGTTCCAGTGTTAATGTAGATGCACCTCGAGTACTGTGTCCAGTTCTGGGCCCCTCAGTTTAGGAAGGATGTTGACTTGCTGGGACGAGTCCAGAGAAGGGCAATGAAGTTGGTGGGAGGTTTGGAACACAAGCCCTATGAGAAAAGACTGAGGGAGCTGGGATTGCTTAGCCTGGAGAGGAGGAGACTCAGGGGTGACCTTATTGCTCTCTACAACTACGTGAAGGGGGGTTGTAGACAGGCAGAGGTTGGTCTCTTCTCCCAGGCAGCCAGCACCAGAACAAGAGGACACAGTCTCCGGCTGCACCAGGGGAGGTTCAGGCTGGAGGTCAGGAGGAAGTTTTACACAGAGAGAGTGATTGCCCATTGGAATGGGCTGCCCAGGGAGGTGGTGGAGTCACCGTCATTGGAGGTTTTCAGGAGGAGACTTGATGGGGGTGCTTGGTGCCATGGGTTAGTTGTTTAGGTGGGTTGGATTGGTTGATGGGTTGGATGCGATGATCTTGAAGGTCTCTTCCAACCTGGTTTGGTTTATTCTTGGTTTCGTTTATGATAGCTTGACAGTTAAAAAATATACAGACCACAACATAAACAGAGAAATAAAAGGTGATACAAGTGTGAAATAATCTGTAGGACCGATTTTTCCATCTTAACCTTGTACAAAACCAACCAACCAAAAAAAACCCCAACAAACCAACCATATATAGATAATGCTTTTTTATCATTATTGAGCAAGTTGCATGTTTTTGTGCAAGTCACTGACCTTCCACCTCTTTTTCATGTACTGTATTAGTGCCTCAGAATTTTAAAAGTAGTTCACAGCTGTCAGCTCCCTCTTGGAATATTCTGTGTAGCACCCTACTTTTTTTAATAATCAGAATTGAAACCCAGTCAGTGGGTGGAGTCCCATTATAACCTGTTTTCATAGTTTCATAGTTTCATTCAGGGTTGGAAGGGACCACAAGGATCATCTAGTTCCAACCCCCCTGCCATGGGCAGGGACACCCCACACTAGATCAGGCTGGCCAGAGCCTCATCCAGCCTGCTCTTAAACACCCCCAGGGACGGGGCCTCGACCACCCCCCTGGACAACCCATTCCAGGGTTTCACCACTCTCATGGTGAAGAACCTCCTCCTCACATCCAGCCTGAATCTCCCCACCTCCAGCTTCATTCCATTCCCCCTAGTCCTATCACTACCTGATATCCTGAGAAGTCCTTCCCCTGCCTTCCTGTAGGCCCCCTTCAGATACTGGAAGGCGACAATTAGGTCACCTCGGAGCCTTCTCTTCTGCAGACTGTACAGCCCCAACTCCTTCAGTCTGTCCTCATAGGAGAGGTGCTCCAGCCCTCTGATCATCCTCGTGGCCCTTCTCTGGACACGTTCCAGCACCTCCATATCCCTCTTGTAATAGGGGCTCCAGAACTGGACACAGTACTCCAGGTGGGGTCTCACCAGGGCTGAGTAGAGGGGGAGGATCACCTCCCTCGACCTGCTAGCCACACTTCTCCTGATGCAGCCCAGGATCTGATTGGCTGTTTTCAGTTGTGTAGAGATTGACGTGTAGTTGGGAGGTTATCGATGGAGAAACAGTCCTAGTCTGAAATGATAGTTACCCAACTAAAAGTTTTAGAACTGCTACTGCAAGTATTTCTCACTGGTGTGGTAAACCAAATGTATCTCAGCAGGTATTACATACTCATATTCAGTAATGCAATATATGAAATTGACCTACCCTACAGTTTGAAAGATTTTTTTTTTTGTAAGAACACCTTAGAAAAGGCATTTGGTTGAAAGCATCTTATTTCCATGTACTGTACTTCTCGCTGTGAAGGTTGCAGGTTTGGTTTTGCTTTAACAAAATGTTATTTATGATAAATATTTGTTGTATAGAGAATATAATATCTCATACCTGAGAAATAGACTTAATTAAATATTTTTGGAAAATCCTTGAATAAGAAGGAAATTATGGTTATTGGAAGGCTACTTTATCAGTGGAAATACTTCATTGTGGGCTAGGTGGCTCTCATTCTGTGTATCTGAGTCTCTGTCTTAGAAGTATCAATCCACAACTCTTTCTTTACAAAGGAACATTTCCTCAGCTTGGAGTAGGAAGTTTCAATAACTCCTGTGTCATTATGTGAAAGTGTTATGGAAATTTAGGTTATGATTAGGAACTTCCTTTGTTCATGATAGTAGTTGTATTTTTGTGTAGATAAATTAAAACCTAAATGCCAGTGTCCTGACTAAAGAGGGACACAGTTACCATCAGATTTTAGTAAGCTGTTTTCCTCTCATTTTGCTCAGATTTGCCCTTCTCATTGTCCTGCTTCTGTATTTTTGTGTATGTTCAGGCCACCCTCATGATGTAGGGTTTTTTTAAACCTGTTTGTAAACTTGCCTAGAGGTTCTAGGCTTTTTATATTTAGTTGCTTATTTCAGCACTGGAGTAAGAAGTACTCTTATGCATACAAAAAGGTGAACAAATCTACTTTTCTTTTTCCATTCTGCAAATGATTTATTTACTACAATGTAACTTCTAAGCTTTACCTTACATAGTGATCTCAAAAATAAGTAAGTTGTTTAACCTGTAATTAGGGTGTCTCACTGTTGGCTTGATTTTAATACATGTTGCTCATGAACAAGAGGAATCATTTGCTTTCCTACAGAAATAGTGCACAGGCTACTTCAGTACTTCTTATTTTTATCAGTAGAAGTGTTGTATTTATAGCTAGTATAGGGTTGATGGTGTCTGCATATTGTTTGAATAGAGAAGTAGGTCTCTATGTAGTGATTCCTTTAAAGACTGGTAATGTATGTTTGCTTTTTTTCCTCAAGTAGGTGAATAATGCTACTTCCCATAGATTTTAAAATTAGGGATGTTCTCTGAGTGGGACAGTGAATGGTACCAGGGCTCTCTGGTTTCAGAAGTTTTCAGTGTGTTGCATTTTATGTAAGGTGTGTGGTCTAGTAAATCTACCGAATAGCAACTTTGATGAATCCAAAAGGTGCTCATGGTTGCTATTGTACATTTGAGAGCTAGGTTACATATTGAATGCACACTATGTATACACAGATTTAATTCTAGTACACAGATTTAATTCTAGTAAAGAAATAGTTCTGAATATCAGTTACTTCAAAACATTAAATAGGTAATAAGGTTTTACAGCTGGTAGGTTTTAGATCAAACAGTGGTTGTAGAAAGTAAAAAATGGTTTAAAAAATATGCATTGTGTTGGAGTAATAAAAACTTCCCTGAAGTGAATGGTATAGTTAAATGCATTAGTATTTGCAGATTATGGTTAATGTAATGGAATTTTATGGCAGTCCAGTTTTGTTAAGAGTGGCTCATACTGTGATATTCTTTGTAAAATGGGTTGGAGGGAAAAATCTTTGCATCTAAAGAAAACCCTTAAAATATGGAAAATTTTGGAGCAATTAATTTATCTGCAGGTAATCTCTTATAGCTGTGAAAAATTTTCCTTTGTTTAAAAAATGTCAGAAGTAGTTATTTGAGGGACAATGTACATAATTACTCAAAAAGATAAGGATTCTTGTTCTGAGTTACTGCTTTAATTATTTATGGTTGTGGAGAGAGTTAAGTTGTTTTACATTTAACCTAGTATAAAAGCTGCTAGCAATTCATTACTTACCTCTTCCATTCTGGTAATTTTCAGGCTTAAATTTCCAGAACTGCTTTTGGCTGTAGCAGACTACTCTAATTTGGCACAGTCAAGACCCTGTATTTAGAAAAGAGCCTTCCTTTTGTCCCGTTGTTGCATTCTGCTTTATCTCCATTTTAGGTTGTTCAGATTGTCTTTTGCCTTTCTATTCTTCAGGTTAATTTGACAGCATGTCAGAATGATAACTAAATATGCACATAGCACCCATGCCATGCTGTAGCCAGGATGATATGCAAGTTCTGTTTGGGACTCAAGAGTATCATTAGTGGGAAAGGAAGAGTTTGGGTTTTCTGAAGACCTTTGTGTTCTGAACTTTTTGCAGTTGCACCCATTTCCTCTTTTCCTTTTTAAACATCTGAAATGGAATAAGTACAGTGGAAGTTTCCCAACTTTTGACAAGGGGGAGAAGGAGGTTGGCTTGTCTCTTCTCTGATTTGTTATATTAAGAGCTCGTGACCTTTGTTTAGTCTGATAACTTTCTACCTCTTAAGTTCTAGTACTGTTGGGCTATGGGAAAAATTAGTAATGCATTACTTCACAATTTTCTTATTTCTTTTTAAGAAACAGGAGTTGGTATTAAAAACAAGCAAACAAAAAACCAAAACAAACCCAACACAACAAAACCACCCAAACAAACACCCTACTACCCCCAAACCTAGAGAATGTGAGAGGTGTCAGAATTAGTAACCCTATTTAGGGTATTTTGTTTGTTTGTGATTTGTTTGGGTTTGTTTGGGGTGTGGTGGTTGTTGTTTTTTAATCACTTAAGGCTCTCCCCACAGTTCCTAGACATGCTTGGAGTTTATGGTCCATATAGAGAGCGCCAGAAATAGGCAGCCATTTATCTAATTTTTTAAAGGAATTTCTACAACCTACCAAGACCAGTAAGTTTTGCACTGTAGTTTCAAGTATCTTTAACAAGAACATTTTTGCCACCACGTTTTCACACAATACAAAACCGCGAAATACTCAATGGAAAAAGTCTGGAAAGTGAAAAATGGAAGAAGTTTTATCTATATGTTACAAGCTGTTTCCTATTTTCCCAAGAACTGTATTTACATGCATTGATAAAAGATTAAATTTTATATAATGAAATTTTAAAAAGACAAGTAGTCTTGTTGTTTGCTTTACTGTCAACTTTTTTAACCAAGAAGGAAAAAACCCAGTACGTGCTGACGCTTTTGCTTTTCACAGAAACATCATTATAAGTACTGTGAAGTGGAAGAACATTTAATGCTTTCTGGAGAACTTTAGAGAGTTTAAAAATGTAGGGAGAATATAGTTTTGGGTGTTTGCAAAATGTATTTGATAATAAGGAGTGTTTGCAGGAGAATAAAATCCTTGCTAGGATTAGTCTGTTGTTTTTTTCTCTTATCTAATGTTGCAATCCCTGATGGTGATATCACAAATGGTTCCTGTGCAGAATATTATGATACGGTTATTTGGGATTATATTTCCATGTGAGAATAGGAAACATGAGAGTGTATATTATGTTTTCACAAAAACATCAACATCATGAGCTGATAACTTGAGGTTTAGTAGCAGTGTCAAGTTGGAAGCGGCTGTGGAGGTTGAATAGGTTGGACTCAGAAATGAGAATATTAGTTGTAATTAGTTGTAACTTTTACATGATGCAGATAATAGGAAAAACATGAATAGACCGCTAAAGTGAAGTACAACAGCATCTAGTTTGTAGTAGTTTCTTATATACAGCACCTTCAAAATATGAGAATTTTAATATTGTGGGAAATTGTAACATGGTATATACTAGGAGATAATTTTTACTTCCTTTCTGTACTTAACTAAGACAATGGGAATTACCTGATTCAAAGCTTCATGATGGAACGTGCATGTAAATAGTAATTGTTCAGGATGCAGCAAATTAGGTAGGTTAATTGTGATGTAAACAGATGTTGGATTTTTTTTTTTTTTTTTTTTTTTTTTTTGGTTGTTGTTTGGGGTTTTTTTCCCGCATGTTAGGAAGCAAATGCAACTCAGGTGTTGTCTGAAGATCCAAAAATGTGTTCCTGTATATTTGTAGGTTCTGGGAGGAATTGGTTCTATCCCGTTTGCCTGTAATGGAACAGAATAGACTCTGTCTGATTGTATTGGTATTAGTGTCAGATTATAGATAGGATGACAAATGCTGCTTGTATGTCATTTTTTAACTTCTCTCTGGTAGTGAGGCCACACCTGTAAGACAGAGCATCCTTTAAACTTGAAACACCTGTAGAACTAGTTGTTCAATTGTATTCAGTTTACAACACTGAAAGAAGTGTGGTTTTTCAGTGAGTTCCATTTCTTGTTAGACTGTGATGTGGTTTTGAATACTGCAGGTGAGGGGAAAATAAGGAAGTTCTGCAGTTGTTTGTTTGGGTTTTTTATGATGTTTTATCATTGCCTATAATGACATACAGTTAAAAGATTAAATCAAAGATGAATATTGTAGCTTTCATTTAAATGTAGACATTATTAAAAGGGGAAAAACTGCACTGTAGGAGAGTAAAAACGTTAATATAGTGGAAGTCACAACATTGCTGCAACATCTGTAACAGTCTCAGTGAATGTTTTATTAGCATATATGTCAATTTTAATTGAAGTTGGTTGCAGTTAATAAAATATTTTCTAACCACATTTTTATTCTGATTAATTAAAGAGTATTGCAGTTCAAAATATTTAATGGGCAAACACAGTTATTGAAGTGCCAGGTGCAAAAAATGGAATAAAAAAAATAAGTGAATCTAGAATTGATATCATAACCATTTACCAATGATCACCCTTAGACAGTCAAGAAAAAACACAAGAGTTCATCTGAGAAATATACTTTTTTTCCCCTGAGAGTTAAAAGGAAAAATATATCTTATCTCTATGATGTTGTAGCTATAAACGTGAATGACTTTTATTTTCTTTCTCCTAAGCGAAGGACAATTTAAAAAGAAACTTTGGAGAATATGGCTAGTGAAGCATTCAGACTATGAAAATGGTGCTTTTGGGTTTGCCCTCCAAATAGCATCTTGTCTGTTCCCAAATCTGACAGATGAGGAGTGAACCAGTTCAGGTTTTGTGCAAATAAACTTTTACACCATTTAGATCCTGTCAGGAACACTGCATATAAGTGACACTATGATTTCTGAAGTTTCCATTTAAGTTTCAAACAGTGGTGTTACATTTTTAACCATTACTTAAGGCTAGTTTACCTCATTTATTTTCACATTTTCTTGGAGATAAAATAATAGCTACATAAATGTCGTACTTGTACTTTTGGTATCAACCAAACAAACTCTTGTGGTTTAGATTTCAACAAGTTATTAGTTCCATCTGCCTTGATATGTGTAAAATGACATGTATATTGAGATATCTGTCAGTCTGGCTTGTGATGTGGAATTGTGGCAAATGTTTGCGACTTTTGAACAGTAGTACAGGTTTCTGCTTTAGAACTTCAGCAGTACTAGTGAAAATGTTTCCTAGCGCCTCTTTTTGTAAGTGTTGTGATGTCTTCAGGCTGTTTGGTCCTTTGCATAAAGGTTAATAACGGTTGTGGGGTTTGAGCATGGAATGCAGGTTATCCTGGCTTTGAAGAAGTGTGCCAATAACAAAAACTTACACATTTGTCATATATTTGTAGATTAGTGTTTGCAGTTCTTTTGGGGGGTATTTTCAGCTTGCACAAATGGTTGGATACATGGTCTTGGAAGGACACTATCAAAGAATACTGTCCTTAAATGATAATCAGTTTTCTAAAGAAGTTAATGACAGAATCTTCCCATTTGACATAGTATATTCCTTATAACTATTCAAGCTTTTGCAGCATATGAGTACCATTACTAATTTTTCTAATCAAATAGGGAGTTAAAATGTATTTCACCCTGTATGGACTTATATCCAAATGTTGCAAAAGCATGTTGCATTCAACAGGAGATGAGTGCCTACTGAGTTAGACAAGGAGTTAATTTACGAATGTCACACTCTTTGATTTACTTTTCATATTTTAATAATCTTAAAATATTATTGATAAGCATTACAGATCAATTAATTATTAATTATGGAGGTTCAATAATAAACTATGCAAGATGAAAGCATGCTCACTACCTTAATCTTTAAACATTTATAATAACCTTTGTTTGTTTCTCTTACTAATCCCCACTGCAACTCTTATGTCCCTTGGGTTCAAGGGACAAGGTGTTACTGGATCTGGTGTAGCAGAGTGCTCCAGGGCTCTGCTACCTGTATTTTGTTATTGCTTTCAGTGTTTGTTAGTATGTTTATAGGTGAAGATAGTTAAATTGCTTCACTAAAACTGTATGGTAATATTTAGGGGATTCTGAAGGAATTTCTGGAAAATACGAAACTCAGCAGTTTCAGATATATGTAAATAATTGGCAATATAGGAGAAAATATCTGGAACTGGAGCTTCCATTATTTGACTAGACATTGAATTCAAGAGAATTAGAAGAGGAAGAACAAATTTTACTGCAATAAAGGGCAGAAATTAGTACCGTGTGTTTATATATTCTACAGCAAATTAGAAAAGAAAAAGTAATAAATAACATTTTCTTATCTGTAGTGCCTTTTGGTATTTTCATTAGTTACTTGTAATTTTTATGTGCTTATCTTTGCCTGGAAAATGTGCTCAAACATCAAATTAGTAATTTTGGATGAGTAGAGAAGAATGTTGCAACACTATTTTTTTGCTGTTAGTATTTTTTTTTTGTTTCTTTTGGTTTGGTCTTAAAGTTGAAGGTCTTGCTTGTGATGTTCTTGGTTCCATACTTTCCTTGTGAACTAGAGTCATAGCCAGATAAAATAAGTTCTATTAAATTTCATAGGAGCTGGATCAGGCTTTCTGATAAAAAGATTTGAAATTTGATATGCTATCAAAATTCTAACCTTTGGCTCTGAGAATATAATTTAGTTAAAGTGTTCTTCTATTTTCATGTTACTAGCTTTCTGGCAAAATAGTTTGTTTTTCTGAGCAGATACTTCAGTATTGTGTGATTTATCCAACCGTTGGTACATGCTAGCTGCTTGATTGTAAAGGTAATGATACAAGACTTTCCTCTGCATTTGCACATCATATCCTTCACCAGTAATCTTCACTTTTACTTCAAGAGGGCAGCAACAGCAAGTGATTGGAGAGGGCCAGATGGTTTCTGTCAGGTTCAGGAAGCATGCAGGTAGTGGAAGCTGGGATGTTCTTTTTCATCCTGAGATAGCTGCAAAGGAGCTGCAAAGGTGACTGAGAGACTTCCCTTTGGGTTAGTTGTACAAATACACCTCCACTGCTGCCCAGTAACATTTTTTTAACGTAGAATATGCTGTTTACAACTGTGAAAACATAGTGCTCTTCCTAGAAGCATGTAACAGTTGAGGTGTACCTTTCAGTAATGATAATTTTATCCCTTTATTTTTAGAGTTGCTCTGAATGAGATCTGGTTCCCATGGTAGAGAGTACTGTAAAGACATGCAATAAGTTTCAACTAAAGGGTTTGAAGCAAGTAAGCAAAAACAATGAGGCTTGACCCAAGCTGCTGTGCAGTAGGTCATCACACAGCTCTCTGTAGAGACCTTGTATTTCAGGTCTCTGGTGCTTGAATATTTGCGATCAGCTTTCTACTGCACACAATTGATTTAATGTATTAAACTGTTTGCTTTTCAAGTTATAGAAGTTAGTGCTAAACATAGCACGCAGACGAATGAAAAATGAGTCTTCAGGTTGTCAATATATACTCAAACGTGAATAATTCTCAATGCTACAATATTGGAAGTAGTCTAACCTAGGTTTGTTGCATGCTTCTTGTTTGCTTATCTCACTAGTTGCTCTTTGTACTTCTGTCAAGAAAAGAGCATGCAAATTTTATGTTGGGAACTTTGGGTAGATTTTTATTCTTTTTTAAACTGAAATCCTGAGCACATACTTTGCCAACTAGTTGTGGGTTTTTCCCCCTAAGAATAAGGTCATGAAAGCAGAAATGTTTTGCTTCAATAATTAGGATCTCAGTATTTGAAGAGCTCAGGGAGCAAAAAATATTGTGAATACCACTTTAAAATATTACAGTAATGGGTTTCCTTGATCTGCCCTTCTCTTTTCTCTCCAGAAGAACCACAAACACACAAACAAACCTGGAATGAGGAGGACCAGGAACTGTTTCAGTCCCAGAGTGGGAAGTGATTGTTGGTTTAATAAGTCATAGATTCAAAGAATGGCTGAAAAATGGGAGTATAATTTCTCGCTACAATGAGGCACTGCTGCAAGTGACAACTCATCTTGTTTTTCATGCAAACTTTAGTTTATTTTGTTTTCCTCCTTGGTAATTCCATTGATTTCTAGAGCATAACTGAGCAGTTACGCTATTGTGCACTTCTTAGCACCAGCCTACTTAATGGCTGTTCGTGCACCTGTTGGTGTGCAAACAAAAGAACAACATGTCGTGGAGTTCTGCAAACTGCCATCCTTAACTTTCAATCATAATACAACAAAAAGGAAGTACAAAATTCAGACTGGAAAACATTCTATGTACCAACAAATAGGTCACTTACCATTTATATGAAATACTTTAGATGACCAGATGGTTGCAGAGTTTTTTTCTGCATAATTTGTATTTGGTATGAACATCTGAGGGCATGAAATAGCTGTGAGCTGTGAACACACGATGTTCCTTTTGGGACCCTAAGTAGAGTACCCTTATAACAGAGAGCCAAATAGTGGGGGGAAACTCAGAATTTATTGCTTGCATGAACACCTGTGCTTTGGGTTTTGTTTTGCTTTTAATTTGTCTGTATCTGAAAGTGATGTAAGCAGCATCTGGTTATTCTTATTTAGTATGCCTGTGCTGCCAAAAAATATACAGATTCCTACTGTACTGCATTTCAGGACTAATGAAGACATAATTACAACCCTGAGCAGGAAGAAGGAATTATGCTTTGTCGAGGACTAGACTAGAATAGAAAGTAAAAGAGTATTTTGATTCAAGTAAGAAAAGCGATCCCTTCTGTTAAAGATGTAGTATTTTTATTTGTTGTCAGTTAACTGAAAAAATAATGCAGTAGCAGAACTTACATTTCTTTTGAAAACACAAATGGCTTAGGTTGAAGCAGAGGCTTTTTTCTTTTTTAATTTTACAGATCTGGTTTACCAATTTTTTTTTTTTGTTTTCTGCTTGAAAAGGATGTATGGATTTGCAGAGTCTCATGAAGACTAGTGAAAATAAGGTGATAAATAAAAGCTTGGTTTGGTTTACATGCACTTTTCAGACTTGAAAAAATATGTAAGTTTGTGCTTGAATAGTCATATAGTTTTCTAAAAAGGGATTTAATAAATTTTCAAAGGCAGCACATGTTTTTCAAGTAAGTAGTTATAGCAATACGTAAAACTATCTACTTTTATTTCAGTGTTAAGGCTTGGAGTGAGTGGGGAAGACTCAGAAATCTCTGGGCTTGAGGAGTCTGTGTAGGGACTGGAACAACCTTGCTGAAGTTAACCCTGCTTTGAGCAGGCAGTGGATGAGGTCACTTTTTGTAATTAGAAGATTATACTTGATTTTATGTAACCATATTTTCCAGGTTTGTGGGGTGGGGTTTTTTTGATAGTCAGAAATCCTGTGTGTGCCACCAGTGGGTATATATTTCATTCTTACAGTGTGCCAGCTACTGTGATGCAGGTAATAGTGTAGTTGGCCGCTAAAGATACGGTTCCCTTCCAACTTGAAAAGCCTTCTTGTATTCTTCTGCAAAGGGATTCGTGTTAACTTCCCTTGCATTGTCTCTGGCCATTGGCTGCTCAGCTGAGTTTCTGACTGAACTGAAAGACCCATAGGTAAAATGTGGGTTTCAGTCCGATTAGTCTGATTAGAGATGAAAGATGACAAATTGGCTTGTTCAGGATCAGTGTTTTCTTAAATCAATAAAAATTGGTAGTATAATTGTATCTTCAGGATGGAGGCAGGCACTGTGAGAAAGCATCACAGCATCTGTATGTCATTTGAAAATTTCTGAAGAGGATAGCTTGAATGAAATGAAGGGTAAATAATGGCTTCAGGATATAGTATCTCTATGACTACTGAAATTTCCTCAGTGACTGTTCTTTTGGATCCCTTACGACCATAAGTAAAATAATTTTGCACTAATTTGTTGAGGTGAATCTTCACAGTGTGGTAACTTATGGAGGATTCACAGAGTTTGATTACTCTTCAGTATAGTATGTGGTTATAGTGATTTAAATTAATTAGAAAGTTACCTTTTTTTTTCTTTTCTGTTTTGCATACTAAATTAAAGATTGGTTACAGAAGGGATCTTGCATTGCAGCTCTTAAATTTGGAGCTTTGCATTTTGAAGCCGATTGGTTTTTCTTGTAAAGCAAATCTCATTTATTCTGGTTTAGAATAAATGACAACATCAGAGTGATAATTCTTCCTGACCATCCCACAGCGCATTGCCTTGAAACAACATTCATGTATTTTACACAAGCTTTTTGCTGTATTTTAAGGAAGATATTCTTAAAATTCTAAGGAAGAAGTAATTTTATACCCCACAAGTAATTTTAAGGAAGAAATGCTTAAAATTATCATAGTATCATAGTACCAGTCAGGGTTGGAAGGGATCACAAGGATCATCTAGTTCCAAACCCCCTGCCATGGGCAGGGACACCCCACACTACATCAGGCTGGCCAGAGCCTCATCCAGCCTGCTCTTAAACACCTCCAGGGATGGGGCCTCGACCACCTCCCTGGACAACCCATTCCAGGGTTTCACCACTCTCATGGTGAAGAACCTCCTCCTCACATCCAGCCTGAATCTCCCCACCTCCAGCTTCATTCCATTCTCCCTACTCCTATCACTACCTGAGATCCTGAGAAGTCCTTCCCCAGCCTTCCTGTAGGCCCCCTTCAGATACTGGAAGGCCACAATTAGGTCACCTGGGAGCCTTCTCTTCTGCAGACTGAACAGCCCCAACTCCTTCAGTCTGTCCTCATAGGAGAGGTGCTCCAGCCCTCTGATCATCCTTGTGGCCCTTCTCTGGACACGTTCCAGCACCTCCACATCCCTCTTGTAATAGGGGCTCCAGAACTGGACACAGTACTCCAGGTGGGGTCTCACTGTCTTACTGTCTAAGTGAGCTAATACAAATAAATATGATACGCACAGGTAGAAAAAAAACACCTGTGCTGTTTCTTGGATGCCTAAACTTACTCGGTTGGAGAAGTGAATTGAAGACCATGCTGGATCTTAGTCACGGTAAATCATGAGCTAAAGTATCCTGAATTTGTAAACACACTCTTAGGAAAACCAGTAGGTTTTCTACAAATACTTGTAGCTGTCTGTAGCAAGTTTGTATTTAGGGGCAGGAGAGGAAGAGATTGTGTATCAAGATGAACTCTGAAAAAGAAAATATGGATTCATATAAAAGGAACAAAATTACAAAAGCCCCAAACAGAGCACAACAACCCCCAACCTCTAAAACTTAAGAATACTTCCCCCTCCCCCCCACCTTTCTTAGAATATTTGTGACCTGTACTGATCTAAATGTATAATCCTAATTGTTTGATGTTAGACTTGGTAAAGTCAAGCTAACTGGAGGAATATTTAATGTGATTAGTAAATGTTGGGGCACATAGCCTGTTTTAGATAAAACTTCCAGTTTGGTGCTCTAAATTCATAACCCAGGTAAGAGGATGGTATGATCTTAGTTTGGGACAATGTAAGCAGCTCTTTGCTGTTCTCCTGAAATACTGTTTTAGAAATTACATGTACAAAATGGCTCTATTCTGCATTGCACTAAAAGTTGTTCAGGTGCATTTGGACTATCAACTCATGGTACCAATGTTCTTTTTGTCTGTAAAAATTGGGCACATTTGTGGTGCTGTACAGGTTAATATTTGAATTTTAAATTGAAACTGATTTTGAGTCACTGTATTTATAGCAAGATGTAAATTAGCAGCATGAGGTGACCCCTTACAGGCAAACAATTTCCACAATAGTGGTAAATTAAAAGTCTGGTAAAATCTGTAAAGCAGAGGCAGCAGAAAAGAGCAGGCAGGTGGTCACTGCATTGCCTGGAGCTGGACCTGTGCTAGCCAGCTCGGAAGTGTTGACAACTCTCCCTGGCAGACATGCAGCCGGAAGAAGTTAAATGCTGAGGAAATCTAGGCGGGGGATTTAAGGGTAACCTGTAAGGAGGTAAAATGCAGGGTGAAATTTGTTTTGCTAACAAAGCACATGGGCTTATAAGCACTGAAATACTACCCCCTGCTGTTTCTGATGCAGCATTGGAATACCTAATGCTTTAAACCCCCCCAGTTTATAAATGGATCCTTTTAAAGCCTGGTTTTCTTTTTAACATAACATAAAAAGTAAAACCTTGAAATATAACATGCCACAAAAGCACTTAGCCTTGATCGTGACACAGTAGCACAGGTTCTGTTTAGCTTTGCGCTGGAAGCAGGATTTATGCATTTAAAGTTGAGAGTGGTGAAAGCAGCCTGTCCTCTGCAGAATACAGGGCTTCTACAGCACACTATGGAACTGCTGAGATTTTTTGTAAGCAAACTCATTAATTCGCTTGAATTTAAATGAGTGAAAAATTGGATCAAGAAGTCTGACCTTCTGTTACAATCTTTCTAACCTGCATTAGCTTACAATGGAAGAGATAAATTATTCAAACTTTAGATGCAGCTGAAACATACTCAAATCTTTATACAGTACCTTGAAGAATTTAGCTTGTAGTTATCCTGAGTTACTTGCTACTATATGTAACAGTCACAAATCTATACCAAAGATCAGATAAATAGCTAAGGCTGTATTAACTGTGACATCCTGTGACATCAGAAGTAATTTCACCTGTTGCTCTCCCAGTTCACTTGTGTGCAGTTCCAGTGGTTGCAGTGAGTCAATCAATTCTCCTTTATAGATTGAGCTATGTTTTCTGATCACCTAAAGATTTAGTAGTTATAAGCTCGTTTAGCAGGTGAAATAGCGTGTCTGATACGATCCTTCTGGACACTAGTACTTGTTGGATGATTGTCCGGTAAGTGCGGATACAGGGATGTGGGAAGTAGAAATATTTTATTCCTTTCCTGCCACAGCAGAAAAGAAAGTGTATTTTAAAAGGACAGATGGGGCTACAAATGCATAAAAAAAGGTCACAAATTACAATTTTTATCTCTCATTACATTTAATGGAGATCAGTAAGACAGGGTTAAAGTTGTTTTACTATTTCATCTCTCAGTTTCTGTGTATTAAAATGTATAGGTGTTCCTGGTATTTAGAGTATCTGCAATAATTCTAAAACAACACCCTTCATTCTATTATTTCTAACTTCAGTTCAACTTCTTTGGATATAGTATGTGAAAAAGGACAATATAAAAAAAGTACTGCTTTCATATCCTGGGCTGCATTAGGAGAAGTGTGGCCAGCAGGTCGAGGGAGGTGATCCTCCCCCTCTACTCAGCTCTGGTGAGACCCCACCTGGAGTATTGCCTCCAGTTCTGGAGCCCCTATTACAAGAGGGATATGGAGGTGCTGGAATATGTCCAGAGAAGGGCCACAAGGATGATCAGAGGGCTGCAGCACCTCTCCTATGAGGACAGACTGAAGGAGTTGGGGCTGTTCAGTCTGCAGAAGAGAAGGCTCCAAGGTGACCTAATTGTGGCCTTCCAGTATCTGAAGGGGGCCTACAGGAAGGCTGGGGAGGGAGTTTTCAGGGTCTCAGGTAGTGATAGGACTAGGGGGAATGGAATGAAGCTGGAGGTGGGGAGATTCAGGCTAGATGTGAGGAGGAGGTTCTTCACCATGAGAGTGGTGAAGCCCTGGAATGGGTTGTCCAGGGAGGTGGTTGGGGCCCTGTCCCTGGAGGTGTTTAAGACCAGGATGGACGAGGCTCTGGCCAGCCTGATGTAGTGTGGGGTGTCCCTGCCCATGGCAGGGGGGTTGAAACTAGATGATCCTTGTGGTCCCTTCCAACCCTGACTGATACTATGATATTCCGAATGCTTTCTGAAGCATAAATGAAACAAGTACCATTTAAAGGTCTGTTTTTCCAATTTTATAGATAGGGAAGTATATCTGATTATTTGTATCCATTACTTCTGTAAGCAGATCTTCTAATGTTAGTATACTACTTGAAGTGAAAGAAACATTAAGTGATTTCCATACAGCATTTGAAAGAGTCCATATGCAAACTGGGATTGGATCTTAATGATTCATGCACAGCCCTCCCCCCCCCAGACTCACTTTAGTGTATTAGTGTGGCTTTTTCTACCGGGCAACTACTGAAAGACTGAAGCACTGGGAATCAGCAGTTAAACTCATGCTAACTTTAGGCACTTAAAATAAAACCTGAGCTAGAGTTGTCTTACTATTTTGTAAGATCTTGTACCATGTTCTCTTTAATGGTATGAAATCCTATATAATCACAGCCATAGTCATGGCACTGGTGAGACCACACCTTGAATACTGTCTTCAGTTTTGGGCCCCTTACTACAAGGAAGACATTAGTTGCTGGAGCATGTCCAGGGAAGGGCAACAAAGCTGGTGAGAGGTCTAGAGAACAAGTCTTAACAAGCAGTGGCCGAGGCAACTGGGTTTGTGTAATCTGGAGAAGAGAAGGCTAAGGGAAGACTGCATTGCTCTGTAGAACTACCTTGGAGGAGGTTGGAGTGAGGTGGGTAGCAATCTCTTCTCCCTAATACCAGGTGATAGAACAAGAGGAAATGGCCTGAAACTGTGCCAGGGGAGGTTTAGATTGGATATTGGGAAGGAATCTCTTTATTGAAAGAGTGGTCAGGCGTTGGAACAGGTTACCCAGGGAGGTGGTGGGGTCACTGTCCCTGGAGGTGTTCAAGAAATATGTGGATGTAGCACTTTGGGACATGGTTTAATGGCCATGATGGTCTTTAGTTGATGGCTGGATTCAGTGGTATTAGAGGTCTTTTGCAACTGGAAGAATTCTGTGATTCCATGATTTTATCATTATAGTTTGGTCTCAGAGTGGTTTGAGGGGTTTTGTAGAAAAGAGAAGAAAGGTCAAAGTGTGTATTTTTTAAATGGGAAGATCCACATGCTAATGATCTTTAGCCTTTCTTGCTTCTTTAGCAGTGTAGCAGGACAGACACATGTTGATTACAGTGCATCTTGATACTGATATTTTTTCATTGTATTTCATCTCTTTTTTGAATCCTAAATACTGCATAATCCTTAGAAGTTGTTGTTTGATTTGGTGGTTTGTTGGGTTTTTTGTTTGTTTCAGTGCAAATGTTAAGGTGTCTTCATATTTCTGAGTTGTGGAAGTATTTTGTCTTTCTTTACCTTATCCCTTCCGTCCACCTGTACACATTTAAGCAATCAGAAGGCTTTAAAGTGTAATTTGAGGAAGAAAAATGTTTGGTTTCATCCACAGTAGAGAAGACAAAAAAGAGATGTGATAGAGTTCTTCAGGACATGAAATGGCCTGATAAAACACTAAAACATCTTTTGTGTGTGTTAGAAGTGGGACAGGAAGCATTGGAGGGGGAGTGATTGCAGCAAGTAAGATCTATATTAAATGTTATTAAAAAATTTCTAACAGAAATAGTGGATGTTTGCTTCTCTGTAGAGAATCCCCATTAATGGCATTTTCAAAATAGATTGGACTAACATTTTCCAGGAAGGTATCCTTTCAGATTGGTACCTGCAAGTAGTCTTGGGAACATACACAAGACAACCTTTTAAAAGTTATTTTGAGCCCTTTTTTCCTAGGTTTCCTTTTTTTGGCTCACATCCCAGCATTCCTAAACCTCTATGGGTATCAATGATTAAATAAAGTGATGCACATCCCCTATTACAAGAGGGATATGGAGGTGTTGGAATGTGTCCAGAGAAGGGCCACGAGGATGATCAGAGGGCTGGAGCACCTCTCCTATGAGGACAGACTGAAAGAGTTGGGGCTGTTCAGTCTGCAGAAGAGAAGGCTCCCAGGTGACCTAATTGTGGCCTTCCAGTATCTGAAGGGGGCCTACAGGAAGGCTGGGGAGGGACTTCTCAGGATCTCAGGTAGTGACAGGACTAGGGGGCATGGAATGAAGCTGGGGAGATTCAGGCTGGATGTGAGGAGGAGGTTCTTCACCATGAGAGTGGTAAAGGCCTGGAATGGGTTGTCCAGGGAGGTGGTTGAGGGCCCGTCCCTGGAGGTGTTTAAGAGCAGGCTGGATGAGGCTCTGGCCAGGCTGATCTAGTGTGGGGTGTCCCTGCCCATGGCAGGGGGGTTAGAACTAGATGATCCTTGTGGTCCCTTCCAACCCTGAATGATACTATGATACTATGATACTTTAAGGAAATAGTAAAAGCATTTTCTGGAATGGTTTCATTTTTCATAGAAAATCATTACCATCTCTGTACTATTTATGTTGATTTTTATTTAATATTTTTTTTTGTTACAATATTCCATTATTTCTTAATTAAGATAAATATGCAAATAATAATAAATGTTCTTGTATAATAGCACTGCCTGGTTAAAGTACAATACGATGAAAATCATGACAGTATTTACTTATAATATGGTATATTCTAGAATTGATTGTTTAGTCCATATATATTAAGTCTTCAGCATTTTAAGAAGGAAACAGTTGATTAATTATACTGAGCTCAGATCGATAGTGAAAAAGCTACTGGCTTGCAAGAACATAACCTTTAATGTGATTATTGAACTTGTAGTATGAAACCTGAAGTGGAAGGCTGGCTGCATGGGAAACGTTGAGCTGATGCATGAGAAGGCTGATTCTTAGCAGTTGTCCCTTGTGTCTGAGTTGTGCATCCTTACTAGGCACTTGAAACTTACCATAGTGATGTTTCAGCTTCTAGAGTAGCCAGCCTGCCAATAAAGTTCTGAGAATAGATATGGCTTGTTTCTGCATTAACACGATGTTATTAACGAGTTCAAATTCTGTTTTGCTACTGTTCACACAACTTCTGCATGGTGCTAAATTTTCTATGCCTCACTTGGCACATCAGCAGCGTTTTTAAGTGGTCACACAAGTAAGACCAGTGCTACCTGAATTAAATGTGAGTCTTTGCTGTTACTGTCACAAATAATGAGCCATCATGACTGGAGCAGTAAATTTGGAAGGTGCAAGGATAGGCAAGGCTAAGAAGCCATCATCCTAATTAGTAGTCAGGAAGTTAGAAGTGCAAACTTGCTCCAAGGTAGCAGAAATATTGTTTGGGAAATGCAGAATCAATGTTTAAAAAAAAACCCCAAACTTAAAAACCTGTGTAATCTTCAGAACAACTTTATAAATGCTTCTAACTTGAATTCAGCAGTATATGACAAAGGTACCACAGCTCTTTTGAGTGTGCTAATTTGCATATAAAAATACAGCTGTTAAAACTGAAACAGTATATTGCACATGATGATCTCAGTCTGTTTTTCCTATTATTGCCTGCTGGCAATACAGACTGTGGGTGTGGTATTCTATGTTAAATTAGTGATGTTTTTAGAAAAATAGTACTTTAATTGAGGGCAACCCAAAGTTAGATGAATTCTAGCCTGCTGCTCCATTAATGTTGTTCTCTTGTGCTACTCTGTGTCATGGTAGTTCATGTATGTATTCACTCCCAGATTCAAAATTTGCCATCCCACTTTTGTCCATTCCAGTATCAGTAAAATACTTGTCTAAGGAGATGTTGCAATTATTTGCTTGTTGCATATGTAATGTGTGGTTGTTAGTTCCCAGGTGTTTTTACTATAATTTTATTTCTTTTTCATGTGATTTTACTACATGTCTGTCTTTTCCAAGAGCTTTGAAACTTATTGACCAAATTGAGCTTTGTTTGCTAGAAAGAAATAAGCCTCAAATTAGAATAACTGGTTTGATAATTAGCAGATACATAAAGGAAGTGTTGACAACTGGGGAGGGATTGGGGCAGCTTGGACAGCATGTATTCCAGGTGAAATGGCTCTCAGCAGCATTCATAGTATCAGTCAGGATTGGAAGGGACCACAAGGATCATCTAGTTCCAATCCCCCTGCCATGGGCAGGGACACCCCACACTAGATCAGGCTGGCCAGAGCCTCATCCAGCCTGCTCTTAAACACCTCCAGGGACGAGGCCTCAACCATCTCCCTGGACAACCCATTCCAGGGTTTCGCCACTCTCATGGTGAAGAACCTCCTCCTCACATCCAGCCTGAATCTCTCCACCTCCAGCTTCATTCCATTCCCCCTAGTCCTAGCACTACGTGACTACATAGACCAGTTTGCACGTTTTTATGAGCCAGTTGTAGCACAAGTGCCCCTTGTTCAGTAGGGGAGGTAGGTATGCAGGAACTGGAAGTACTCTGAAGATCTGTAGTGAGCACAGAAGGGAAAAAACAGTGATTGCTAAGCATGAAATGAAGAGAGTTGAAAAAAACTTGGAGTGTGTTGAATGATTGTGATAAGGAGTTTTGCTTGGGACAAAGAAGTAAATCTGTTAAGGGACTATGAAGAATATAAAGTGCAAATCCATAATTCATTAACTTCTATTTCTCATGGAACAATTCTAAGAGCAATTGTTTTCTATCATATTTTCCCTTGGTATGCTACTCAGAGTTTTGCTTGGGTTTTTATTGGTTTTGTTTTGGTTTTGTTTGAGAATTGGGGTGTTTAATAGCCTGTTAGGGTTAAGAAGCAAACAAAATTACAGAAAATTATCCCTGTTACTCTTGATGAAACAGGATACAGATGTGGAAATGTATATAATTATATCAACTGCTCCTAAATATTTGTCTTAGCATTTTGAAATGCTGTGAGTAGTTGGCATATGAAACCAAAGAACTGTAAGAACTGAAGGAACACATGCTTGAAGGGTTTTTTTATTTTGTGTAGCAAATATTTCCTTTCTATAAAACAGAGATTTGAAACAATAACTTAAAACCCACTGCTTCAACAAGTAGATATTGCATTAAGTCTTCCACCAGGGTGCAGTCTTTTCTAAAGATTTCTATTACCTTCAGCTGAGATTCTGTGTTCTGCATGTGAATATTCTTCCTTGCTGCAGCTATTACAGACAGACAATTAACTTTGTTTTGATATGCACTCGGCTGTTTAATGGTGTTATCTCGCTCTGTTTTAACACCTGAGACAAAATTAAATAGGATCAGTTTAATGATAAAGTAATGTAGAATCCTAAGATTCTAACAAGGGAAAAAATCTGCATCAGTCTCTTCTAAAAAAAAATCATCTAGAATTAAATATTTCCCCCCACCCTTTCTCATTAATCAAATCAATTCATCGTTGTCTTGTGTTGATAGCTAGACTCAAGCAACAGTATCTAGGAGTAAACTTTTTACATTCAAGTTAACAGGGTGCTAACATCAAAGCTTAATTGTGAGTATGAAATGCTATACACTTGCGAAGGACTAAAATACAGCTGCCCAGCTGACGGCATTTGTTTCACTGTGAGTAGAGTTGCAAGTCATAGGATGAAACCTGATCTGTTTGCCGTGTCTGCCATAAAAATATTTTAAGTTATGTTTGTCGTGTTTAGATATATCTTAAGCAAATGTCACTTTTATTATTGTCTTCCTCATTCTGTTCCCTAGGAGCTGTGGTCTCACTATGTAGTATTCAATGCAATAGAAAACATGCTCAGGATTGCCTGTGGACATAGCTAACAGCAACTGCTGTAGCCAGAGGCTGTTTGATCAATGGATTAGATACTTCATTATGTATTTTTTGTTCATGTATGTTTCTACTGTGATGTGTTATGAGAAGGACATAAATAATTTGTGCTCAAGTCAGACTTATCCCAGGCCATTACAGTTTCGAGTTACCAGTGGTAAAAGAATGCGCTCCTGCTTCTTTCAGTTCACAGCTGTGAGATCCTGCTGCTTTATTTTTTCACTGGCTCTGGCAGTTTTTTATCCTCCCTCCTCATCCCCTTCTGATTAAGTTTATTAATGCAGAGGAAACAAAAAACAGTCCAAGAAAGAAATGGCAGACTGTTGTCAAGAGTTTTCGGTGAGTACTGTTGACTTAGAGAACAGTTGTCCTGTCAGAGTCCTTACAAAGTAGTGTTCCAGTAATGGCAGTAGTAGGAGATGGTATAGCAAAGCTAGGAATGAGGGTGAAACATAGTAGAGGTGTATCAGATTGAATAGTCTGTGAAGTGTAACTTACCTGAACATGAAATGCTCTTCTGGGGCAGCACGGCTTGGATCTAACGTTTTCTTGTCAGTCAACATCCTCCTTTATGCTAGCTTCAGTGTTCTTCTAAGCCCTAATTCAGCTGCTTCAGTCACTGTATTGTGATTCTCTATATGCACATTCATTTGTAATTCTGCTCATCTGTGCACACCTACACACTTTAAAAAAAAAAAGTTTTCTGTTACCTTGGTGTGTTGAAAAGGCTTGGCACAGGGTCAGATGAACACCAGAGGGAGCAGTAATGCTTTGCCAGTGGAAAGTATCGATATAGTAGCTGCAGTTAGATCTGCTTTGTTTGCTCTGAACTACATTCTCCAGTCTTAGTAAGTTTAACAAAAAAAACCCCAAACCAACCAACACAACGTGGTCGGGGGAGGAAACTCTGTCACTTTTCCATATGGGTTTCTGTACAGAGTGGTTTTGTTTGTGCTTGAACTCCAGAGATGATCAAGACTGTTTTTGAACAGGTCTTTCATTGGACAGCTAATTAAGGAGGTGTTTGCTTGATGATTGTTTACATATATTTGCCATGGGTTTTAATTTTTTATTCTAGATTTGTGGATTTTTTGATTCCTAGGAGTGTAGTAGATAACAGCCTTAACATTGTCAATGTCTTAAATACTTTTTAATTGGGGAGAATACATGATTTTGCTGCATTTATGGCTATCAAGTAATGAATTAGCAAATGTAGCACCATATTGAAGATAAAATAATCAGTGATTTTGGTTTTTTAAAGGCTAGTTAGTAAGTTGACATAAAGCTTAATTTTAACTGTCTGCTAATTTGTGTGACAGCTATAAATTCCTAGCCTGTATTGGGGGTTTAGTTTAGGTTTTAATTAATGAAGCCAAGCTACGTAATGGATGGATGTTAAAATAGTGAGGCATCAGAAAAACTGCTTAAAGTTTTCCATGTCATTAAAGGAATGCATAAGGTCCAAGTCCTTTACTTGAATCAAATTACAGTATTTTTAGAGCTGTTTGAAGATGAGGTGTAACTAAAGTGACTTCTATTTGAGTAGTATTTTGATTTCTGTTATCTATCGGTTATGTGTATTCATTCCAAGACCTCATGAAGTCCAGGACCTGTGAGAATAAATACATGGATATAACTTTTTTTAATAGCATCTATTCAGTGGATCTGTTATCATGGCTGGGGCAATTAAACACAAAATAGTTAAAACCAAAGAATTACTTGCCACCCTGCAGTAGTAACAAAAGCCAGTGTGTGTGTGTCACACTGAAGTTATTTGACAATGTTATAAGTCTAGATTCAATCTTAATTGTGCTTTTATAAACTGGTTGGCTCGTCTTCCTACTCCTCCTTCTTTTGCCAGTGCCATAGTCCTGGGTGAGTTACTTCTAGATTGCTGATGCAACACTTGGTATAGGTTTTGCAGATGTACTAAGGTGGAAAATCTAAGCGCCTACCCTGCCCTCTGCCTGAGCTTTTTGGTGTTGAAGAGGCATGTGCAAAATTAGCACATGCTTTGCCTCCACATCTGTGGTTTAATTACTGTGTGGGCAGCATGGCTCAGTGAATGGAGGTGGCGACTCTGCTGCAGGAGTACAGACATCCCTGCAGGGCTGTGGCACCTCCTGTTTGGAAAAACTCTGACTCAAGGAAGGAACTGCACAACAAACTACTTGTCTATCTACTATTTCCTGACTCCATAGGGTGAAACAACTAGTAGAAATTGTAGGCATAAGCAAGCTGGCTGCAACTCCATACAGCTGATACTTCTTGAGTTTTATGCTTACTCAAATAATTTGAAAAGTTATACTAATTAAGTAGTCCACAAGGTCGCATTATAGATGTGCAGTGTAATACATACCACCTACATAAACCAAAAAGCATTGCATGCATTCTGTGTGAATGTGTATTAGTAGGGCTTTTTCTGACCCTGTTTTGGAGGCTGTTGGTTCTGGCAGACACGTAGTTAACAGAAATCAGTTGGCTGCAGTTATTGCTGTTCTGAAGCTATTATGTTACATTTGCCCCACTTTCCAAGTGGTGATGTCAGATGTGCATATGAGTAAATCTGAGCCACAAAACTACTGTCAGGTAAAATTGTCTCTACTTCCTTCAATACACTGGACTGAAAGTAACAGTGATTCATGAGCAGACTCAAGAGCATATCAGAAGTCTTCATTTAGGAACAGACACGTTTGTCAAAAGGGAGGGGCAGATGGCTGAGTGGTGACAGCTTCAGCGGTCTGATTTTTATCTGCTGCTACATGTCTCTCCACACCTTAAGTTAGTTTGCTCAGTCTGAGTCTAAAACTCGGGTCAATATCTGTCAGACATACTTGCCTGTGTTCAAGTACAATGTGTCTAACACTGTAGCACAATTTGATGCCTGCTAAATATGGCAGCTTAAAACACTAGTTAAGAAAGGGCCAATCCAGTTGTAGACAAGCATGAAAATGTTGGATCTCTAAGACGGGGAAGTTACAAGTATGGTACAGAAACAAACATCCTCCCATTTCCCCACTAATTTCTAGCAATAGAGCTCTGGTAGTAAAAAGAATTTGGACACTTTGGAGAAACATGGACAATACCGAAATTAACATCTTCAGTTTAACTTCCTGGTTGGGGCTACGTTCTAAGGCATGCTTTTAAGTTGTTACTTTTTGTTCTTGAAAAAGCTAATTAGGCAGCCTTAGTCCCTTTTTACTAGATTAGCCACAGGCTATTAGTCACAGGCTTTTTTTTTTTTGCTAAATCCTAGCTCAGTGTGAGGTCAAACAAATTTAAAGCACTTGCATTGAACTGTATGTGACAATCTTTTGTATTGTTAGTGAAAAGTATATTTATTCTTAGTGCTCCCTTTTAACGTGTTGGGTTGTTCTTTTGTTTGTTTGTTTGAATCCGAACTGCAATCTGCCTTTGTAATGCTTCCTTTTGTTTATTAAAAGTGGGTATCAGTATTTGATAGTATGTCATTTTGATGTATACATGGCTAAAAATAGAGCAACCGAAGTTTTTAGCCTTCTTTCTGTGCGGTTTTCAGGCTGCTAGTGCTCTCAATGCCACAGGCAGCAGCGGTGCAGGAATGATGTAATCACTGCTGGAATAAGTGTTTGTTTGTTTGTTTTGTCATGAAATTACTGAAGTTGACTTCTGTGACTTCCTAATTTCAGTCAGCAGTTGTAAAACCAAAAGGAAACAATATATTTTCATTGTGTTTACACTTTAACCTTGTGAACTATTTTACTTAAAAAGCATCCCAAGGAATAATAGAAGCTTAAACTCCTGGACAGGAGGCTAAAGAAAAGTTTCTAGAAATCCTTTGGCCAGTCCTTCCGCCTTTTCTGGGGCAGGAGAAAGTACTGATCAAATATCCTGGCAGATGTTCTGTTGCTCCCTAGTAATGATTTTAAACAACTCAGAGATTTCTTAGTCTGATCACGTTCACTATGTAGTCCTTAAATTCTTGCATATCATGTGGCAGAAAGCTGTATTGCAGGAGTGTGGAGAAATGCTGGGAAGTACGAGCGACTGTACTGTTGTTGAAAAGTTACTTGTAAAACTGTATGCCTTTCATACTGCTACATTTGGTAGTCCAGAAAGGCATGAGATTTCATAAAAGGTACTTGGAATCATCATTAACTTCAGCTTTTGCCATCAGTCTCTTTTGTAGTTTTCCAGCCCTGGAATGATTAGGAGGCTTATTTGGTGAGACATTTTTATCATGTAGATTTATGTTCAGTATGTTCCTTCAGCAGAGCAGTTCCCTAGGTACGCTAGGATGTGTGGATGTTGCAAAGGGCTTTCCATCACTTGTCCCCTTTATACAGATGTTGCTTAAAAGCAGAGTAGCATGCAAACTCAGCTGGCCTATGGCAAAGCAGGATTTGTTATGACTGCTGTTGTATTCTTGATTCATTTTTTAAAATTCTTATTATTTTCATTTTTTTCCTCTTCTTCCTCATCAGTTTTTATAGTGGAATGGAGCAAGGGCTGGGAAAAGAACCTGGGAATATAGCGCTCACCTCCACCTGACAATTTTGTTCCGCCACGTCGCAGTATCTTTAAGCAACTGGGAGGAAAACCAGCCTCCTTCATATCATCTGTTACCATTTATAATCCTCCCTCATTTCACTTTCTCCTTCATCTCCTCTGAATCCGTATCATGCGAAAACTGCTCTTGTGCCTTCTGACGGTCAGCTGCTGCACACGTGCTACGGCTGAACCCTACACTAGGTCTGACAGTCAGGGTGGCCTCCTCCCTACCCTGCCACTGCACGCTGTCAGAAACCTTCTTGCTGAGGCCTTCCTTGTCCTCTACTCTTTGGCTGGCATACACTTTATTCATGTGTGGGATATGATGTACTATATATTTTTAAACTTTTTTGACTTTAGGAAATTATTTTTTACTTCCTTCAAATTCTTTTCCCCTTGTTACAGTGCTTCAAAGAGAAACTATTGTCCTTTCCTAGTCTTCATTTTACTTCTTAAATCAGTGCCACCCTTCTAAACTATCTCACTCTTTTTACAGTATTGAATCCTTTTCTGTTTTTTTTCTTTTCTCTTTTCAAATTATTGTTGCCATCCCAGAGCATGACAAAATACTTACATGTGAGATTATTCTGATAAGATGTAACTTGATCCATGAAGCTTTAAAGGGTTGGGGGTTTTTTGGTTTTGTGGGTTGGTTGGTTTGTTTTTTATCAGTCTCTTCCCTGTAATGGCCACAGCAGGTTGTTTTTAAGTCATCTTGTGTATTGTAAAAACTTGCTGCCTAGAAATCTAGTTAGTTGCTTGGTTTTGTTTTAATTCTTCAGATATGCCGCTGCTCTGAGGAGCTTAAAACTTTAAAAGCACTTATGAGTACTTTGCATATCCTTCCCCAAAGGAAGATACAGGAATGAAATGTTCAGATCATTTGAGGCATGAATTAAAGCCTCTGATCCACTTTAAAAACAAACAAACAAACAACAACCTGAAACAAATACACAAAATAAAACCCAAAAGAACTACCAAACAAGCTGTTTGGTGGTGAAGACAGAGGGCACGTGTGGTGCCAAAATTGAATGTGGGCTCTCTCTCATTTGTATTGGTCAAGGTTAAGCAGCACAGCTTGTGTGAGACTAGTGAAGAAGAATGACTGCTAAACCAATTATCTCACAGTTTAACTATAACTGCAGTAGTAGCTTGAAATGGTGAGACGGCCTTTGCTCTGAGGGTGCTATACAGACTTCTTCAGGATCTGACATCAGCAGTTGAATCTGCCCTAGCTGATCGTTACCCCTCACCTGCTGGCAGGTACTGCTTCCTCTGCAACCTGCTAACCTGGGGAATTTTTGAAAAATACCTTGTTGATAGTACAAAGTCAGGCAGTTTATTTCAGCTGTTGGCATTAGATAACTTTGGAAAACAATTACCAATTTAAAACTTCACTGCTTTTGGCTTTTTACAGCTGATTTCTGTTTGACTCAGAGTTGTAGCAGAGGTGGATGAGTAGCTCATTGGGAGCATTTCCTGCCCTTCTGCAGGCAAAATCAGCCAAGTTTAAATAGTTTAGATGAGTGGGATTGAGCTAAGCTGAGTAATTTTGCCTGAAGCAGAAATGGATTTACTGGGCAGAGATTTCTGTAGGCTAATTTCAGTAGAGGTTAGTGACTTACGCAGTTGCTCCAATAACTTCTGTACTGATGTGTTGTGCCTGTACATTGGTATTTCTTTTTCCAGTGGGGAGATACACTAGAGCAGTTGAGCAGCTAGGTAGTGCAATATCCCCCTCCACTATATTGTGTGAGAAGATGTTGAAAGACATTTAGTATTTACTGGAACGTTTATTGACTCTTATTCCAATTTTAAATCAAACCGTACTTGGAATTTCTGGTCTTTTTATTCAGTAAAAATAGTTTCTTACATATGCTGGATATGTTAAAAAGTCATTTTTATCTAGGCACATTTTATCTTTAAATTTAATTTTTTTTAAAGAAGTTTGAAATATAGTTGGCAAGTCATAAAGCCAGGGTGGCTGGAGGGCGGCCAGGCAGAGAGGGACCTGGGGGTGCTGGTCGATGGTAGGCTGAACATGAGCCTGCAGTATGCCCAGGTGGCCAGGAGGGCCAATGGCATCCTGGCCTGCATCAAGAACAGTATGGCCAGCAGGAGCAGGGAGGTCATTCTGCTCCTGTACACTGCACTGGTTAGGCCACACCTCGAGTACTGTGTCCAGCTCTGGGCCCCTCAGTTTAGGAAGGATGTTGACTTGCTGGAGCGTGTCCAGAGAAGGGCAACAAAGTTGGTGAGGGGCTTGGAGCACAAGCCCTATGAGGAGAGGCTGAGGGAGCTGGGGCTGCTTAGCCTGGAGAAGAGGAGACTCAGGGGTGACCTTATTGCTGTCTACAACTACCTGAAGGGGGGTTGTAGACAGGCAGAGGTTGGTCTCTTCTCCCAGGCAGCCAGCACCGGAGCAAGAGGACACAGTCTCAGGCTGCGCCAGGGGAGGTTCAGGCTGGAGGTCAGGAGGAAGTTTTACACAGTGTGATTGCCCAATGGAATGTGCTGCCCTGGGAGGTGGTGGAATCGCCATCACTGGAGGTGTTCAGGAGGAGACTTGACAGGGTGCTTGGTTGCATGGGTTAGTTGATTAGGTGGTGTTGGATGATAGGTTGGACGTGATGATCTTGAAGGTCTCTTCCAACCTGGTTTATTCTGTATATTCTGTAAGTTATGGATTGTTCGTCATTGTCAGAAGCCCTATTTTCAAATGCATTTAGTGATACTATCACCTGAGGAGGTTCAGTGGGTTGGGTAGCAGATGCCTAAGTATTTATATGCTTGTGAAAACTTTGTTACCCATCTGCCTATTTGTATCCTTACAAACCTTTGAAGATCTGAAAAATGTGACTACATATCTTAGGGCTGCTACATCTTTCATTTACCTACCTTTCTTAATTTTCGTCTTCATAATTAAAGGGAAAGCCAACTTTTATTCCCCCCACCTGGCAATTCCCACACTATACATATTTTGAATAAAGAAAATATACATTGTGACAACAGGTAGGAAAGATAAAGCCAAAATTATTTAGATTGAAAAGGGAAAAAATTGTTTGGTGCAGAAAGTAAGAATTTAGCCTTCCAGTTATACTTCAGATGAATAATGCTGAATATTGTTGTTCTTTTTTTCTCTTTTTTAATAGTACTCTTATTTTTAGAAATATCAATAAGTCACTTATTCAAGAACATTTTCAGCTTCAAGTACACCTCATGTATTACCAAGCAAGTAACTAGTCTAAGTTTCAAAGCTTTGTCTTTTTAGAGATAGTAATATTTCTAGTGTACTCATTTCCTTGCCACTTTTACTCTCAGGTGGAGAGATGATGTGTGCTTGAAAACAGGCAACCAGTAGTAGCATATTGAGATAATTGTGGTATTACTTTATTGTGAAAGAGTATAAATAATGAATTTGGAACCTTCTACTAAACAAGATCAAATGTGGTGGTGTTTAATTCTGTGTACATTTGGAACTTGAAGAGGATGCCAGAGAAAATGAAATCTGTTGTTAGTAGGCAATTAATGTATTCAGCACTTCATTCTACTAGAAATGTTGTAATCAAAGATGTTGAGAAGACTTGAGTTCCTACACTGTGCCGTTTTGTTATTTGTAAGATTGCTGAAGGCACCTCAACATGTGTTAGATATTTTAGACGTGATTTTTCTTCCTTTACATAATCCAAAATCAAACCAGAGAGTTGTTGTTAGGACTATAAAAAGAGCTATTCTTTTCTGTATGTAAATATTACGGCAAATCTTGGTTATCTTGAAAGTTGAAATATCTGCATTCATTTAATGACAATTCCTTTGCGATGTTCTGCTCCTATCCACACAGGTATTGTTGCTAACTCTTGGAATAGTGAGGAAACAAAAGGAAATCAGTTTCTTCAGAATTTTATTTTTATTAAAGGAGTTAAAAATGTGACTCAAATTCTGTGTTCCAGAGGCTTCAAGCAAGCAGGATGAGAAAGATTTTTTGGGTTTTTTGGTGTGGTTTTTTTTTACTCCTAACCTTTCTGAATTTTGCATACTAGAAATGAGCAAGGTGTGAGCTGTTTTCACTGTAGGTGTTCATATAATTCTGAAACATATTAGAATAGTGGCAATGCCACGCTGCAGTTGCCTGAAATATCTACTGCTGTAGGCTCTTCTACAGAAGATTGCTTTTAAAGATAAAAAATACATGAAAAATGGCATTGATTAAAGGAAATGGATTGTTGCTCAATGGAATGGAATATGGAAGGAGAGAACCCAGTGCTTGAGAGATTGTTAGAGGGGGACACAGGAAGAAAAGCACTTTTTGCCTCCCTAATTTCTTTTGCTTTTGGACAGTTTTTAAGTTTCTTGTGTATCGGAGACAAAGACTTTAAAGGTTGAATCCTTAAGAGACATTTTATTACATTTTCTTGGAAAAAAAAAATCCCAGAAGCATTGCATTTTTATGTGGGTTAAGGCCTAGTAGTCATTGTGCCCCTGTACTCTGCATTGGTTAGGCTACACCTTGAGTACTGTGTCCAGTTCTGGGCCCTCAGTTTAAGAAGGACATCGAAACACTTGAATGTGTCCAGAGAAGGGCAACAAGGCTGGGGAGAGGCCTTGGGCACAAGCCCTGTGAGGAGAGGCTGAGGGAGCTGGGATTGTTTAGCCTGGAGAAGAGGAGGCTCAGGGGTGACCTCATTGCCCTCTACAACTACCTGAAAGGTGGTTGTAGCCAGGAAGGGATTGGTCTCTTCTCCCAGGCAACCAGCACCAGAACAAGGGGACGCAGTCTCAAGCTGCGCCAGGGGAGGTTTAGACTCGAGGTGAGGAGAAAGTTCTTCACCGAGCGAGTCGTTCCTCATTGGAATGGGCTGCCCAGGGAGGTGGTGGAGTCGCTGTCCCTGGAGGCGTTCAAGAGGAGATTGGGCGTGGCACTTGGTGCCATGGTCTAGTCATGAGGTCTGTGTTGGACTCGATGATCCTTGAGGTCTCTTCCAACCTTAGTTATACTATGATACTGTGATAAGGGCTGACCACCTCATGGCAGTTCTTAAAGCAAAGTGTTCTAGGAAGTTCTTTTCCTTCTATGGTCTTCCCAGAGGGTTGGGTGTTATTGCTGAATGAATGGTTTTTGGGCTAGTTAAGTATTTTGTTTCCTTAGCTGTTGCAAAGCATGGTGTTACCTGTGAGCAGAACATTTAAAAATGGATTTTTCATTTCTTGTTTGAAATTTACTTTTCAGAAAGTTTGCTCTTTTGTGCAAATGAGCTCTGCCCCTTCATAAAAGGTTTCTCTCACCCAAAGAAGAATGTTCAAGAACGTCCAGATCTTAGCTAGCACTGAAGTAGACTAGTTTAAGAGTACTGAGTACTTCAAGAAGAGGACCAGTGCCATATGTTGGTCTTAGCTGGAAACGTACATAAAGTGTCTGTTTTCAAAGTAGTATATTGTGAAGCTGTAGCTAGGTTTTCTGAAAACCTGGTTGTCATTACCAGATATTGTGCACTCTAACAGTCAGCAGAGTGAAGCAAACCTATGCTGGAATAATACAGAATCAACAAAATTACAGAATCATTTAGTTTAAGAATAGCATAGAATAGACCAGACCAGGTTGGAAGAGACCTTCAAGATCATTGTGTCCAGCCTATCATCTAACACCACCTAATCAACTAAACCGTGCAACCAAGCACCCTGTCAAGTCTCCTCCTGAACACCTCCAGCGATGGTGACTCCACCACCTCCCCGGGGAGCCCATTCCAATGGGTAATCACTCTCTCTGTGATCTCATCAGCTCTACCTCCCTGCTGTGGGCAGGGACATCTTTCACTAGATGGACTTAATGCAAAGCCCCATCCAACTATTTGGAATTTATGTACAGTGTAGAGGGAGGCTCTGAGGAAAAAAGGGTAGCACATAGATTATTAACCAGAAAAATGTCTACTATTTTACATATTACTTAATGCAGGTACATTCCATTGTGGAACTTCTTCCAGTCTTAAAAGTATGTACTCTTTACCTCTCAAAAAGGAAGGCACACAGCATGTGTGCAAATTGCTTCCATTCAAAATAATTGCAATACAATAAGTCTTACTGGGTTTATGCAGGATTTGAAAATACTGGTCAATCCACAGTGGAGGATCAGGTGTTATCTCCTCTAAACCCCAGACCACCAGCAGGGACTCAGTACCCTCCAAACCAGTTCTAATACTTAATATCTGAATACAGTTCATATGGGTTTATAATTTTTAGGCTTCCTGTAGAAGAATACAACTTCTCTTTCATTATGATCAACACATTTTTAGTATCTTCTCTACCCAGCTCTAAATAAACTTAGAGTTACTACATATTTCACAAAAGCTTTAAAAGCAATTAATTAGATAAAACAAGGGTGCCTCATTTTTTAATTACTTTTTTTCTCCTTCTAATATTCAAAATTTCTTTTTGTTCTGGCTTTAAAGCAATTTGCAATGATTGTCTTCAATACCTGAGATGGGTATTTCCCAACCATGGAATCTGATCTTTGGGTGTTATCTGTATTCATCATGTCCTTTTGTTCTCTCTTTTATCTTAGGTATGTTCTGATGGCTATAGGTTGCAGTTGTACAAGGCAAAAAGAAAATGTTTATAAATTCTTCATTATTGTGCTGTGCTGGTAATTTTAAAATCTTGACCGAAAGAGCTGCACTTCATCTGTTGTTCAGCTTTCCCCATGCTGTATTAGAATTAGTGTTAAGCCAGAGGCCATCTGTGTAGCATTCAGTGTTTCTCTGGCTGTGTCTGTATTAGAGAGTTAAGTGTGCCTGAGGCTAATTGACACAAATAGCTCAAGTCCATATTCTTAGCCCCAAACGAGGGTGTCTATATCCACATTTCCATGTGAAAATGGTCCTATTACCAAGGTTAGGCTCTGAACAGTGCCTTTAAATTGCTTGAAAGAATGCTAATTGGCATGGACAGAGATTATTTCAGGCCCTTTTCTAAAAATTTGGTTGTACAGGCAGTTCATTTCCATGCATGGGAATGCTCACAGAACTGTTGATTTTTAGTAGTATACATGTGTAGCCTCTACAGCTTTAGACAGCTAAATCAAAAAATATTACCTCTTTGTCAGCATCTCTAGATTTTGTACATAGGATAGGATAGAATAGAATAGACCAGGTTGGAAGAGACCTTCAAGATCATCGCATCCAACCTATCATCCGACACCACCCAACCAACTAACCCATGCAACCAAGCACCCCGTCAAGTCTCCTCCTGAACACCTCCAGCGATGGCGACTCCACCACCTCCCCGGGCAGCCCATTCCAATGGGCAGTCTCTCTGTGTAAAACTTCCTCCTGACCTCCAGCCTGAACCTCCCCTGGCAATGCATTCTCTGAATTAGATGCATTAGATGCATTCTCTGAATAGACCGGATATGTTAGAACTGCTTATTATGATGTGATCAGAAGATGTAAAATTAGTCATTATTATTTTAGTTTCAGTCTGGATAGCCTTGTGTTTATTTCAAACACTCAGATCTTTTTTTAAATTGAATATTACTGTGAAGGCCAGATTGCATTCCTTCTTGCAGACTTCTTTCTGTTAAAATCTTGAAGCAAAGTAGGCACTCAATCCCAGGGCAGCTTTTTTCTTTTCCATGTAGAACTTAAATAATTTATGTTCCTGTTGTGCAAAATACAGGCAGTATCCTTCTAATTACAATATCTCTTTCTTTTTTTTTAATAGTTCCCTTCTGACAAATTCCCCTAAATATTTGATCCATCTGATAAAGTGTTTTATGAAAATTAATTAATTATTTGGGTTTGTTTGATTTGCAACATAAATAGGGACCTGTATACTAGTGCATACGCTTTATGTGGTCAAAGTGTGGAGATTAGCAGAGAATTTGTAAATATATTTAATTGCACAAAAAGACTGATTCCAGTGAAGGTAGAAAAGCACAAGTGTTAAAATCCCTGATTCTGTGCAGAATCTAATGATGAAAGGATATTGGGTAGTGATAGGACTAGGGGGAATGGAATGAAGCTGGAGGTGAGGAGATTCAGGCTGGATGTGAGGAGAAGGTTCTTCACCATAAGAGTGGTGAAGCACTGGAATGGGTTGTCCAGGGAGGTGGTTGAGGCCCCATCCCGGGGGTGTTTAAGCCCAGGCTGGACGAGGCTCTGTCCAGCCTGATGTAGTGTGGGGTGTCCCTGGCCATGGCAGGGGGGTTGGGACTAGATGATCCTTGTGGTCCCTTCCAACCCTGACTGATACTATGATACTATGAAAGTATTGGTTCCACATGAGGTGAAAAAATGGTGTAGCAAATTTGTTTTTATTAAAGGCTTGTAGATTCAGTGAATCTATAAGCCTTAGAAATAATCATATTTTATTTTTTACTCGATTTCATGCTTTTATTTAGTAACTGCTGAAAAAGACTGGAAGAAATATTGTGGAAATGTTTACTGTGGTGGCTGGAGTAATTCCTGAAATACACAAAACTTATTTTTGGACTGCACTTTCCACAAGATTTAAATATACAATTACTATTCTCTTGTACAGTGTCCTTCTAATTGTCAGGTTTCCCTGTGGGAACTTTATTGACCCTTCTTGTCAGAATGTTACAGAGTTCAGATTAATAATAGGGCCAGGGATAAAGGGCTGTTTCCCAGTAGTTAAAATAGTACTTTGCCTATGTAGTGTCTGGACTTTGAAGCCTTATTCTAGAAACTGCTGATGCATTCTGCATTAAGAGTGTTTGAATACCATGCATAAGTAACATTTCTGTTGGTGTAGTTCCACTGAAATATACAAATATGAGGTATTACACTTTAAAGGTTTTAAGTTCTGAGAGTATTTTTGTCTTTTCACTGCAGTCTGAAAAGTGCATAATATTCCTAAATTTCAGAAAGATACAAGATAACTCTCTGCGGTTGAAAAGTGCTTTGAGTAGGGGTATAATTGCAATTGTAAGTACATGGTGTGAGATGATTGATATATTTTGCTAGGTTATGCCTTTATAGGAGAAATTTGTTCTGCATAGCCAAGACAATGTGACTGTCACCTTCTGTAATATTGTCGATACCTGTATTACTTATCATGGTTTGAGAGAAACTGAAAGGACTGGAAATTAGCTGTAGGATAAACTCTTTTCATGACACTATTGCCATGTGAATAACTTCTGTGGAGTGACTAGAAGGCAAAAATTTTAAGCATTTACTTCTCACATACAATGCCCCCCCCCCCCCCCCCCCCCCCGTCTAGTATTTCTAAAAATGTAAGTCAGTCCTTGAAAGTTCTCAAGAATGTTTCTTCGTTTTGTTGTGCAAATACCAACCCCTCTCTAATTACATACTCGGTGATGGAAATATGAGCTAAAGACAACATGGAATCACTTCCTTGATTGTAGGTACTACGAGGCCACTTTGAATCCTGAATTAGAGGGGAAAAAGCTGAGAATGAATTGCAGTAGAAATTTTCTCTTTACTGAGAACAACTCTTCAGTCAGAGCGCTGGCAAACCATTGTATTTCTGTAGCAAGCATTGTTTCCGTCTCTGCTTTCTTCTGCGTTACCTGGAAAAAATAAACCTCTAATTTAAATTTCATAATAGTTAAATAATAAACATGAATAGTGGGCAAGTGAATCTATGCCTGTTTATAATGATACAGTTTCTTCATACAGTTAACTCAATTTTTGTGTGTTGCTTCTATAGCTTTACAGAGACAAACAACTTCCGACTGATTTAGCAACTGCTCATGTGCACCATTCTGAAAGTCAAACGGCCTCATGTCCGTGATACATTAGATGTGTCCACAGGTCCACATTTTCATTGAAAGGTCTTTTATGTATGTAGTTGCACCTACTCCTGGAACATTTGGTTGTTTAGAATAGAATAGAGTAAACCAGATTGGAAGAGACCTTCGAGATCATCATGTCCAACCTATCATCCAGCACTATCTGATCAACTAAACCATGGTACCGAGCACCCCCCATCAAGTGAAACACCTCCAGTGGTGGCAACTCCACCACCTCCCCAGGCAGCCCATTCCAATGGGCAGTCATTCCCTCTCTGAAGAATTTCTTCCAAACATCCAGCCTAAGATTTATGGTGATCAAAGCCCATAATATGTTTACTGTATTTCTTCTTGTTCCTAATCGAATGAGCAACTACTACATTTTTTAGCTTTAAGATTTGGCAAAACATGAGCCACTGTTTTATATGTGAGTCACCAGCTTTAAAGCTTGCTGTAAGTTGCCACACTGTATAAAAATGGTAATTTTGTCTTCTGATTTTTAAAAATACATATAAACAAACATCCAAAGTTTGTTTATTTATTTATATTTTTTAAAATAGCTTCTCTTTAAATACCTTAATAGATAAATATGTTGCTGCCAAAACACCACCTGGTCCCAGGATATGTTTGTGACAGAGTGCACCATTTTTTAGTATATACTTTAACACTTGACTTAGTGGCCTAAATTCACCGAACATGAGTTTTACATTCTGTGCAGACTTTCACAGTATCACAGTAGATATCACAGTATAACTAAGGTTGGAAGAGACCTCGAGGATCATCGAGTCCAACCTGTCAATGCAGACCCCATGACTAGACCATGGCACCAAGTGCCATGTCCAGTCTCCTCTTGAACACCTCCAGGGATGGTGACTCCACCACCTCCCTGGGCAGCTCATTCCAATGATGAACGACTCGCTCGGTGAAGAACTTTCTCCTTGAGCCTAAACCTCCCCTGGCGCAGCTTGAGACTGTGTCCCCTTGTTCTGGTGCTGGTTGCCTGGGAGAAGAGACCAAACCCTTCCCAGCTACAACCACCTTTCAGGTAGTTGTAGAGGGCAATGAGGTCTCCCCTGAGCCTCCTCTTCTCCAGGCTAAACAATCCCAGCTCCCTCAGCCTCTCCTCATAGGACTTGTGCTCAAGGCCTCTCCCCAGCCTTGCTGCCCTTCTCTGGACATGTTTGAGTGTCTCAATATCCTTAAATTGAGGGGCCCAGAACTAGACACAGTACTCAAGGGGTGGCCTAACCAGTGCTGTGTACAGGGGCAGAATGACTTCCCTTATCCTGCTGGCCACACTATTTCTAATGCAGGCCAGGATGCCATTGGCCTTCTTGGCCACCTGGGCACACTGCTGGCTCATGTTCTGCCTACCATCAACCAGTACCCCCAAATCCCATTCTGCCTGGCTGCTCTCCAACCACTGTGTCCCCTGTTGTAAAGACTTCCATAATGTGATGGCATTTGGGATTTCAGTGGCTCCCTGAAAATAGATGGCTTGTACGGGTGATAGTATGTTACTGTGACTTGCTTTGGACAAGCCGCACAGTTGTAATTTCCGGTGTATGCCTACAGTGATTCCTAGGATGTGGAATCATTTGTATTAGCGCATCTTTGCCATTCAGATACGCTTGTGTTCAGTCACTGTGAGGAAATCTAGGCAGTACTGGAGATTGTTTCTCAAAATAGGTAGATTTGTTTGTTTGTTTGTTTGCTAGAATTTACAAGCATGTTATGGAGAGAGCAAAACTCATAATGATTCTGATGTTTCATTTGAAGAATTAAACTCCGACTGCAGCAATACTTGACATGCTTGATGAGTTGTCATCCTTAGAAGGAAACGGAATGACTACAGTATTAGCAAGATGAATACATGTGGGAATAGCCTTCGCTAAAAAGTTAATTCCCAGATACAGGCTAATGAATTAATACTTTTCATAAGGGTACAGCTCAGATATTCCTGGATGTGAAGCTCATCAGATCTAATGCAGCAGCTGCTGAAGCAGTAAGAGGTGATGCTGGTTTTGAATTGTTTTTGGCAAGCAGCGAAAATGCAAGTAGAAGAGTTAGTCCTGGAAAATAACTGTGGACTGCAGCTGTGGATTACAAGTGGATTCAGTTTTAATTAAATTCAAAAAAATGAATTAAAACAAGCCTTTAAATGAAGGATCTTAATTTCAAAAGAACAGGTGTTAATGCATTTTGGTGTTAGTTACAGCATAATAGGCCAGAAAGTGGTTGCTAACTGTCAAGACATTGGCAGGTGAGCCCACTGGTTTTACTGTGTGGAGACTACCCATAAAGTTCTTCTGCCAGATTTGGCTAGAGGATTTAAGAAGAGTTAGAGGAAAGCCAAAAGAATATAGAAGGTGGAATAAATTTGCTTTTAGCTGCTCTTTTGGCTGACAGATCTTCATAGTGAATGAAACATTGGCCTTTTATTTTAGAACTACTTTATTCCTCTTCCCTCTCTCTGGAACACAATCACAGAATGTTAAGGGTTGGAAGGGACTGTGAAAGATCATCCAATCCAACCCCTGTGCAGGATCATCTAGAGTAGTTCATACAGGGATGCATCCAGGCAGGTTTTGCATGTCTCCAGAGAAGGAGACTCTGCGACCTCTTTGGGCAGCCTGTTCCAGTGTGGATCACCCTCAGTGAACAGCAGAGTTCCACTCAACTTAGAGATAATTAAAATAGCTGTTTTCATCTCCCCTTCTTAGTTATGCAGGTTATTTATCCAGAGTCTGTTGTAGTTCCTGATAGTGTAGTTTCATCAGAGGCTTGTGTTGTCGTTCTCCCAACCACCTCAGTCTTTTGAAGTTGGACTCCAGCTTACACAACTTAGTTGACTGGCGTATGCCTTCTATTATTTTCCTTTTAAACTGAAGCATTATTAGTAGGAAAGCATAAAATAGTAACTTAATTTCATTCCTCTTGGTGTTCCCATAGATATTAAGAGTGTATTTTCAGTGACTTCAGAATGGTTTTGGTTTTTTTCCTTGCTACTTACAGCTTGGAGTCTCGTTGTAATGTCTAGCAAAGTGAAACTTCAAGGATTGCTGGTACCTGTGAATTTTACATTTCTTTCTCTAACAATAAATAATACATCTTACCTTAGCAAATACTCAGAAATTAGTGAAGCCAGATGTTTGCTTTTCATCTGTTTGTAAATACTTCTTGGTAGGTAAAGAATTTTTTACTGAAGTTTCAGTTAGACCACAAATTGGACCATCTATTACGTAGCTGCACATAGCCTATGTTACAAAATGTTGTTAACGCATTTAAATTCCAGTGTACACGGTCTTAGTTTATATGCCTCCAGTGTTTTTTAGTTGTTTGTATTGTTTTACTCAGGAACAGCTCTGTGTTCTGAAGATTTTCTAGTTGTTATAGTATTGCCACCATGGAATTAGTTTTTCAGATCAGGACAAGTGTCACGTTGAATCAGGGATGAAGAGAGACAATGTTTTCAGTGATAAAAATTAGATTATGGAGCAGTGTGAAATCCTTATTGCACTAAGGAATTTGTCTCGTGATTATCTTGGATGTTGTTGTTGATGAGATTGCAAATAATAGGGAGAGGGAATTCAAGGGAATGAGCAGGAAGACCATGTCTGTCTTGCTAAGTAAGAGATGTTCAAGCTGTCAGAATTGATGCAAGTCCATGTTGTCAGTCCCCTGCTAGTAGTGCTGCCAAAAAGTTCCCAGAAAGATCAGGCACAGAGCGCTGGTAGGAACAGTACATGCTTGTCCTTCAGTTGAATACAAAGATTATGAATCAGTGGCTGTACTGTGATGGTTGATTGATGGTCTTCACTGTTTTGCCAGACACTGGTTTGATATACATACTTGGCAAATCTACTGTGTCCTGGTACAGGGAGGCAAAATAGCCAAATAAGCCAGATGTTTTCTATCAATGCGTAAAAAAGGTTGACAAAAACAATTGGAGACTGTAATAATCAGAAATTCTAGATATATTTTTAACTTACATTCTCCAGTTTTGTGGGAAGAAGATTCAAAAGGTGCTGAAAATCTCCCCACAGATTCTAGCTTAGGAGCTTGTGGTACTGTAAGCTCATTAAGGGCTGTTGATAGTAAATTCTGCATACCTGTGCCTAGTATAGACATTACTATTATTATTTTCCCCAGATACCTGAAATCAAGCCTGAACCTAACTTGACTGTGTTGTTGTTTAAATAGGTATTTGTAATAGGCAAAAATACTAGCCATTTTCACAGAGCTTCTTTTCTCATGGATCTGAATGAAACAAAATTGTTTAAGTTCTGTCACAGGAATATAATTTGTAATGTACAAATTTGATTTTCAAAAGGGATGTTATCTTTTGATATGCAGCTAAAGGCATCCTTAAAGGAACTAAGTTTTCAGAAAGCCTCAAAATCACTTGCCCTTCAAAAAGTAGCCAGCCTTCACAAGTCTCTGGTTGCCCATGGATTTTTCCATATTTCAGTATTTTGCATATCCTGCCTTCCTAGCTATTCACCAGATGTGTGTGTGTGTGTGTGTATGTGTTATGTTGGTTGTGGGTTTTGTTGGGGTTTTTCTCTCTTTTTTTGTCTCTTTTTTAATGTTTTGGTTTGGGGTTTTTTTGTTGGTTTTGTGTGTGTGTATGTGTGTATTTTGTGTGATTATTTGTTATTGTTGTTTTTTAAATGAAGTCTTTCGGAATAGAGGTGTGATCCAAGCTGAAAGGGGGGGAGTAAATTGCCACTGGATTTTGTTGCATTTCATATAGCTGAATATTTTGGATTATGTGTGCACTGGACTAACCCCAGTTCATGGTGCCATGCTAACAGTGTGAAGCACCTTTCTATGTGTGTACTGAAGGTAGTTTCCCTCATTGCTCCAGTTGCACCAAGGCTTCAACTTAGGTTTTTCCCTTCCCCATCTTTGAAACTTTCATACCCTGCGTATAGTGCTTGCTTCATTCATTTCATTCTTTTCCCTCAAGTAGTTAATTACTTCAGTTATTTTCACACTGGTGACTTTGCTAAATTAAGGAAGCATTCTGGGAGGTTCTCCTTCCCCTCTGTTCTGAACTGGTGAGACCAATTTTATAGTGTTGTGTCCAGTCCTGTGCTTCCCAGATGGAGGGGGACAGGTAGATACTAGATAGAGCCCAATGGAGGGCTACAAGTATGATTAAAGGACTGGAACATCTGTCTTAGGAGAAAAGGCTAAGAGACCTGGAGCTGTTTAGTTCAGAAATGAGAGGACTGAGATGAGATCTCATTAATGTTTACAAGTACATGAAGGATGTCAAGCAGGGGTCAATCTCTTTGCAGTAGTGCCCTGTGACAGGACAAGGGACAAAGGAAGGACAAACTTCTTTACTGAGAATGACAGCACTGTAAGAGGCTGCCCACAGAGATTGTAGAGTTTCCTTCTCTAGAGACTTTTAAAACCCACCCGAACATGTTCCTATGTGGCCTGTCCTAGGTGATCCTGCTTTGGCAGAGGGATTGGACTTGATCTCCTGAGGTGTCTTCCAACCCCTACCATGCAGTGATTCAGTGAATCCTTAAAAATGAAATATGCATTTCTTGATTTATGTTGTTTTGAGACCTGAGATTAGCCTGTTGTAACTACTTGATTGTAATTTATGGACTTTTGCACAACTGTTTTTCAGTAACAGAAAAGTTCCATTGAGTTTTAAATTTCTTGTGTCTTTAGAGCAAGACCTGCCTTTATGGCAACTGTTGTGCTGTTTGCATAGTACTGCCATGCCAGACTGATAAGATTAGAGTTTAAGACTAGTAAAGCTCATTTCCAAGCTAATTTACAAAGCTGCTTCTCTACACTAAATTTCCAGGTCATGCATTCTCTCTACAGGAAACACAAGGAGGGTTTGAAGGATTGAGGTCTATACAGCTGTCTGTAAACAGTAGGTACTTATGTAGCATAAAGGAATTGTAGTAAAGCAGCCTATTGTTGTCAGGGTGAAATGCAGTACTGATGGATTCAGAAACAGTCAAACATCCTCCCTCTAAACTAGCAGTACCTTAGAGGAATAAGTGTCTGTGCTAGAGCTGGAGAAGGTTTTTGTGTTTGTCACTGGGGCCTTTGTAACTGATGCTCTGGACTGTTGTTGGGGTGGGGTTTTTGTTGGTGGTTGTTTGAAGTTTTTTTTGTTTGTGGTTCTTTTATGTTATTTGATGTTGCTGTTTGTGAAACTTTCCTCAGCAAACTACTTTTTTGGTGAGAGATAGCACAGAGGGAGTGTTTGAAGAGGTAGAACTTTAGTAAATAGAATAACAAAACCAAGAAAAGGCTGAGGACCGAAGAAGTGAAGTTGGTACTAGCTTTGGCATTGGGAAAAATTAGATCAGCACTTAAGGTTGATTTGAATCTTTGTTTTCTATGAAATAATAAGATGCTTGTGAGAACTTTGTGAGAGTTGTCAACACTGAAAAAATTACAACTGTTGTGGTTTTAAAAGGTATTGTATTCTATGCCCCCCCCTTTTTTTTTTAATCCCCTTCCCCCTCTCTAATTTCTTAATCAAATTGAGCGGGAAACAATGTATTTACCAGGTTTGGAGAGGGAAGAGAGGGAAGTAGGTTTTGAAATTTCCGAGTTTGTGTTTGGCAGGATCATTGTAACACGTTTTAATAAAGTAGGTATTAACAGGGGAGCGTGGTATCTAGGATATTCATATTCATATTGTTTGGCTCTGCTGGGACGTGACTTTAATAAAAAGCATAAGGTTCAGTATTTGTATTTTAAATTATGGAACAACTTCGATTATTTTGTTATATAGAAGCCTTAAAAAACCTGAGCAAACAGGAAGTTTAAATAGCTGTTCGTTCTTGGTAGAATGAACTAGGCCAGAAAGAGACAGTAGTAGGCTTGAAAACTGTGGTGAGTATTATATATGCATTTCTGTGTAGGGATTTTTACTTCATCTTATTAAATGCTCTTAGGACATGTTACATTCAGTAATGAGCATTTTTTATGCTAAGCTTGAGCTTTGATTCAGACCAACAAATATGAGGAAATTAGGTGTAGCCACTGCACTTCTAAAGTCCCATTAGGCAAGCGAAGGCAGTGTAGCTTCTGCCTGTGTAGAAGCTGCACATGCTTATCATCTTCTTATCCGCAACTGCATACACCAGCTGTTTCCACTGCATCAGCTCTAGTATTCATCTGACCACCATTAGTTTGAAAATTCAGTGGAAAGCGGACTTAAAAGCCCTTGTGTTTGCTAGATGAGCTCTCTGAAAAGTAAAAAAACTGAAGGTCAGAAGGAGGGAAGGTCAAGCTCTCTCTGACCTACTCCTTTAGGTCTAAATCACAAACACTCATTTATGTAGACTCTGTTTAAATTGATCAGACTTATTAATAGATTTGATTAATCTGATTCAAGACTTGCGTCAACGTACCTTTTTTTGTTCGATTTCAACAGCTGTTGATGTCAGGACTACAATGTAAGCTTGTGTATGTGTAGAAAAGAGGAGCCTTGGATTTTTTTTCTTTCACTTAGTATCAGAAGTTAGACTATTTCTGTAAAACCATCTTTTCAACGTTGGCCACCTCAGTTCCAGTATAAATGCATTCAAACCATGGCGACAGTGATGATAAATTCAGTGCTGTGCTGAACTATTTGAAAGACTGTGAACAAGTGCTGGTAGCCAGAGACTGAGCTTTTGCAGTGAGCAGTATTTAACAGAAAATATTTTGGTTATTAGCATGTTTTATTTTGGACCAGGGCAAATTGGAAATACTGTGGTCCTGTGGACTGTTTAACGTGCACATAGTTCATAATCCTGCACAACTCTGTGCTTTCTCTGGATTATAGAACCCAGTATTAAGTACATTTTAAAAACACCAACCACTAATGCATGCAGGTGGGAATTTAGCCTATCAGAGTACATAAACCACTGCTATTTTTTTCAGTTCATAGTCACTACAATATTTTCTGGGTTCACAACAGTCAGAACAGTGAAGGGGAGCTGGTTGGTGTTTAGATGTGGATAGTTCAAAACAAGGAGGCTAAATAAACATGTCTGTCACAGGAAGAATAAAATACTTTCTAGGTAATTTAAAACCATGGATTTCTAACTTTCACAATTCAAGATAAGTGGTTTATTCCAGTAAACTATGTTTTTGTAGCTGTGTTAGACTATGTAAACAGTTATTTTGAGAAACCAGTGCAGGTAAGCTTTCTCTGTGTGTGTAAACACCTTATTTGGTGTTCATTTATGGAGTGCTTTAACAGGTCACTAATACTGGAAAGAAATTATTTGTTTGGGTGGGGGGGAAAGGAAGCTCAAATAGCTGGAAGCAGATAATAAGCAGAATAAAGTTATGGTATTACTTCTGGTGAAATGCAAGATGGACATAAAAGAATAAAACACCTATGTAAATACCGTGCTCAGGCTCTCTAAATGACCATTTTAATGCAACAAGAAATAACATCTTTAGAAGGAAGGTGGACTATTTTACTTTTCTTTCTTGCAGTAGTGATTTTCCTCATTTGCTTAAAACCAGCTTTTACAATATAGAAGCTGTCTTCTTAAAATCTGCTTCACTGAGTTAATGTCTTTAGTGTCTAATGACAAAAATGACACCAAAAGCTTGGGCTTTTATCATATGTCGACTTTTTGTAGCCTATATAAAAAGGAAAGTAAGTGTTTTAAGTGATCTCTTGATTATACAATGTTTTTATTATTATTTTATTGCCTTGATATTGTCAGTTTTCAGCACAGTGAATGGTTGTAAATTTAAGCAGTTTTGTGTTCTTGACATAATTTCATTAAGGGTTTCACAAATGAATATCCCTGTAAAGTTAAGGCTACAGTGGGCCTTTTAGGTTGACTTTATATATTGGACTGTAAATAATTTGAAGGTTTTAAAATTTTAACTTAACTGTTAATTGAAATAATTATTTTACCAAGCTAATTGACTTTTGGGATATATATCTCTGTGCTTGCACACAATTCTGCACGCAGTGTATCAGCTTTTTTGCAAGTTTTTGTTCTTAAGGGATTTGAAGTGATTTCCAATAGTCATTAGCTGCAGCCACAGCTCAGAATTTCTCAATTGTTGTCCTCAGTATCTCTAAATTCTCTTACTCTTGTAGAATTGTTAGGATTTGGTGCACAGTTTCACTTTAGATCAGGCAAAAAGAAGCAAGTCTGTTTTCAGGCTTAACCTTTGTACATATATTGGTAACCTGCACAGAGCAATTTTTACGATGCTTTCACCTGCTGAGTTAACGTGGGTGGGAAGACCTGATTTGGAAAAAATTGACTTAGTCACAAGAGGCCCCAGTGGATTGCAATTCAGCAAGGGATTGTTGGTGAGAAATCTGAAGATGAATATCTAAATCTGTAACTCCATTTATCTACATTTTCTGTACTGCCTGTTGTCAGTCTGACTCATGTTTTATGTTTTATACCACTTTGTATATTGTTTTCAGTAAATTTCCATGTTTGTACAGCTTGTTTCCTTTGGCAGTTCGGCTCTTGGGGGGTTGAAGGATTTAGTTGTACTATATATATGTATTCAAGACCTTTGTTGTGTTGGGGTTTTTTTGTTTTGTTTAATTTTTTAATATTTTAATTTTTATTCCAGTTATCTAGAAAAGTATGAAAAAGTACATCATTTTGGGGAGGAGGATGATGAGGTACAACCAGGCAATCCAAAGCCACAACTTCCTATTGGTGCAATTCCAACTTCCTATAACTACCAGCAACACAGTGTGTCAGGTAAATTTTTGAGGAAAACAGTGCTATTTTTCTCCCACACACATATATATACACAGAGCCTACAGTGTGTAGATAAATTTACAATATTATTAGAACTGTCAAATTTGTCATTCAAATTACTAAATTACTACACTCAAAAAACTTTCCATTGTGAACTAAAACAAATAACTATGAACATCCAGAGCTATTTATTTTCTTTACAGGTGTTTCTCTTCCTAACTAGCAGGGCTGCATAGTTGCTTGTCTTGAAAATTTTAATTTTCAAGACACATTTTCTCCTTCTATCACATCAGTCATTTCTCTACAAATACCTGACTTGAACATAAGGCTTGTTAAACTTTAAAATCTAAGGATTAAAGCACGTGCACGCGGAGCCAGGATCAACACATCGGCATTTAGAATCCAAAATATTCATCTTGAGCCAATAAAGCAATGAAAAGCTGGTGAACTCCATTGAAAGGATGTATAATTTGTAATGCAGAAAGTGACTTCAAATTGTATTACAGTTGTAGTCAATTAAAGTTTGTTTTTTTCGGAACTTCTCTTTGGGAGAGCATACTTCAATACTGCATTCTGGAGATTATGAAGGAATTCATATCTATGTAGGAAGGCATGCAGCTAAATAGAATGTGTTCAGCATTTTGGCCAAAGGCTAATGGAAAAAAAGAATAAATGCTGTAAACAGTTGTTACAACTCACACCACCTTATTAATAAACTTGTAATAAATATTTATTATATTGTTTAATGTACTCTCTGAATTCATTTAGCTGCGAAAATGTGTTTTGTTTTTTGTTCTGTGTTGTTTTCTTCTTATTTAGATTACCTTCGTCAAAGCTATGGGCTGTCTATGGACTTAAACTCACCAAATGACTATAATAAATTGGTGCTTTCATTGTTATCTGGACTCCCAAATGAAGTGGACTTTGCAATTAATGTATGTACTCTTCTTTCAAATGAAAGCAAGCATGTTATGCAGCTTGAAAAGGACCCTAAAATCATCACTTTACTGCTTGCAAATGCTGGGGTTTTTGATGACAGTAAGTATATAACAATACTTTTGCAACAGAAAGAGTCAATACCTGTTGTTGCATCTTTCACAACCCTTGGTAATTAAAAGTGTGTGGTTTATTGCACTGTAATATATTTGTTTTTTCTTTTTCCCTTGTCCACGGTTACCTTTATTTTTAATCAGATGTCACACAAACTTGTAAAGTTAGGTAATGTAAATCAGTGTTACTTAACAGCATAGTGAATGTAAGAATTAGGGGTTTTATGATAATTGTTCAAGATGCTCAAATTGACAGCACTGGATTTCCATCTGCTTGTACTCTCTTACTGCTTGCTTCCAAAATTAAGTCCATGCTGACTTCATAGTTCGTTTATAATAACAGCCAACACATGTGAAAACTAAAAAAGGGCAATCTGAAAACAATAACCCACTTAGCTTCTTAAAAATTGATTTTATTTGGTTTTGAATCCTAATACTTCATTACACAGTCAACTGTTGTGAAATTCAGAATGCAAAACTCAGGGGTTAAAACTCCTACTTTGAGTTTTGCAATTACTTAATGTGTTAGCACATAAGTTTTAAGAGAGAGATGTTCTCAAAACAAACCTAAGCATGTGAAATAATTCTTCTCCCTTGTTCAGTGTGACCTCCATGTCAAATAAATTAACTCAAGCCATCCTAAAATTGTCTTATGATGGTGAGGGGAAAGTATTTTACTGATTTTTATGACTTTATTTATATATATATTTAAAATACACTAAAGAAATTGCCACCCTAAGAAATTGCTCAAATGTTTGTTGGGGTTTTTTTTTCAGCTAAGTATAGCTAAGTCTGCAGGTATAGATGATCATATCTGTCTGTATATAAATGTACTTTGCATATGTAAACACAAACATAGTAATGATGTGTCCCAGATTCTGTTTTAAAATTCTGGGAGTCAGTGTTAGACATTGATAGCTTTTATTGAAAAAATGAGATCACAGATATTTTTACATAAGGATTTGTAGTTTGTTCCTCTTCCCCCCCCCAGTATTATGGTTGTGTTCTCCAGCTTCTTTCTTGCATTTTTGATTGCTACCTATGCCCTTCAGATCTTGCTCATCCAGTTCCTGCGTCTAGCTTAGTCACAAGAACTTCCAAAGAAAAACATTTGAAAGGAAACTGAAGTCCTGAATCATTTCAGAGTGCTTGCTGTCTAGACTGTTGAGTTTATCACAGCTCTCCTGTTTGATGACTCTTCCATGGACTTAGGAATTGACAGATAAATTATCAAGCTTGTATTGCTATTTCATTATTATTTTGCATGCTACAGAGGTGGACAGTATTTCCTTGAGTTCTTAAGTTGGACTCTGAGTACAGACTTTTGCTGGTTTATATTAGTTATTTCTTAAGTGGAAAAATATTAGAGATAAAGCCAAGAGGAATGACAAGCATGTAATGAGCTTGCTCTTTTCATTCCTTGGGGAAAACATTTTTATCTCAACCTGACTACATCTTCCAGGTAAATCCAGGGAGTCTTCTAACAAGGACTAATTGTGAGAAATTAGATAAAAAACATTGTATGTGTTTACTTTTATTTGAAGCAGGAAACTTTGATTTGAAGTACTTACATGCTTCCATATTAAAAATAATGAAGGTAAATCTATTTGAGTTTGGTGATCAAATGAAAGCTATCATTAGTAAATTCAGGTAGTATGGAAGTACTGTCACCATCATTTCAGCTGTGAATAAATGGTGTCTGATTATTTCATGTGGATTTTAGATTTGACTAGTCTATAATGAAGGCTTTATCATTGTCAGTATTTATAATGCAGTGTTTCTAGATAACAAGAAAAATATGTCTTCAGCATTCCCCCCCCCTGTAAAGTCTGAGATGACAATTACATTACAGGTCATAGGACAGCCCCAGAGGTTGAAAGGGTGTGTAGTGCCTTCAGTTTGGAGTGCTGCTTAAGCCATGGTTTGGATTCTATGAGATGAAACTGATGTCATCTTTGAAATTTGTAGCATTTTACTCAAAACAACAAAACAATATGAACCAAAATGTGTAACTGTGACTTAAAAATATCATTAGTTCATTCCAGAACTACTGCAAGACACGAGTTTATTTTTGGATTGACTCAGTCTGTGAGTTAGATGGACTGAGCCTTTGCTGCTTTCTAGGAGTATTACAATTAGAAAATTTGTGGTGGTGGCTTCAACACCCAAGAAATCCATTACACTTCCTGCTTATTGACTTTCAGTTCAGCATTGTCAAAATCTGCCTCCTGCTATTAGGCTTTTTAGAAAACATGACTGGGATTTTGTTTAATTACAGTAGCAGTGTTTACAGCACATGCAGTGCACATGGAAAACAGTTGTGAGGCTGAAAATGGAGCAGTTATCTTGATTCTTGAAAAAGAATTGTAGAAAAGTTCCCCATGTGTCTTTTTTTTGGTAAAGGTTTCACAAATAATCCATTCTTTATGAACTATTTATTCTCAATTTAAACTGTAAAACTGCAGTAGCTGCAGAAATATCAGTTGATTTATGCAGGATTGTGTATTTTTAATGAAAAGGAAAGACTGGAAGATTCTGTAGTGTTACTGAATATTTAGTTTATGGATTAGTAAAAAGTCAAATACTTTATTTTGCATTTTGCTAAATTCTGCTTTTTATGCTTAAAGCTTTAGGATCATTTTCTGCTGTGTTCGGAGAAGAATGGAAGGAGAAAACTGATAGAGATTTTGTTAAGGTAATTTAAAACTTACTACTTTTGAACTGCACATGATGGGTATCAAATCCTTTAAAAAGAGAGAAAATTGTAAGATATAGCAGCAGATGTCTTTAGAATTACTCTTAACTTTATTCTTTTGACTTAAATGCGGGAGAACATTAAATCACAGTTGTCAAAATGTTTGGATAAGCAGGAGGAAGTACATTAAAAATAGGTGTAAGCAGATGAATAAAGAGGTTCTGTGTTTCTTTTTTGTAAGAAAGCTGATAACATGGACATGGAAAACTGGACAACATATTTGGCAAGAGAGAGCTATGCTTTTCTTTTAAAACTGCTCTGATGAGTGAAGAACTGGTTTGGATTATGAAACTTGTGTCCCTAGCACAGGAAGGTTAGGACAGACTTAAATAAATGAGCCATGATGCAAGTTTATTTCAGTTAAGCTATTTTTGAACAAGGCTTTTTTATCTTTCCACTAGAGGGCATGATCTACTGTACCTGTAATCAAACAAGGTAAAAATGTAACAAAAGTTTATTTGTGTAAGTGTTCCCTCTTTATTATAGATGAGCATTTTGAGGTGAATGAGAGCATGACATATATTATGGGTTTGACACTTCAGTATATCTGCTATGATACACAGTTTCCTTAAATTGAATTTCAGGTGATGATTTACGTGGCTAAAATAGATGAAAGATGAATTAACATATATTCTGATAGTTTATGCTTGTAAGCAAATATGTGAATAGAGAAGCTGCTGAGTTCCTTATGAATTCATAGCTGAGTTTCTGCTCAATTTCTTCATTGTCTCATGTACTGAAATGTCTTACCAGTATTACAGAGAAGTATTTGTTAGGAGCTTTTTCTGTTTGTCTTTTATGTAACTCAATTTTGGGACAAGTTGGGCCATAGTAGTGCTAGTTAAATGGTAAGTAATGCTGAAATACTAGTGGATTGATTCCCTAACCAAAATTTCCTAGGTAGAGAACAAAACAAGTAAGCTCTAAGATCTGTTAGTATATGAACCTGAAAATGTGGTTCAAGTGTATTGAAGGTAAGATGTAAAAAGTACATTTTCTCAATCTTTGTTACCTTTTCCCAGTTTAAAACATGTCCAGAATTGATGCAGGTTGTATTTTGGTTTGGTGGGCATTCATTTTTGTTTGTTTGTTTGTTCCTCTGTTGCTTTTTTTCGGTGGTTAATTTTTTTAAAGCATTTGGCACTTGACCTTAACTTGTCACAGAGGGTTGCTGGTCTAAGGTAGCAAAAGCATCTGCAAACATTTGAAATTACTCAGAATTCTAATTTATTCTATGTTCCTTAATTATTTAGACTTAAGTAATTGTGATCGAGAAGACAGATGGTTCTGATAAATGTTTTTAACAGTGTTAAGCAGAACCACTGTAACTGCAGTAAAGTTTGCTAATAAGAAGCTTGGATGCTTTCCAGGATCAATGATCTATTTTTGAACATTGCAACATGTATAGTACAACTCTGTAGTGAAATACTGCTGAAAGCATGTCAGAAACTAACACTATATCTAAAAATAACTGTAATGCCAAGAATCCAGACTTTACAGAGCATCTTACTTCAAGCGTTTGTTTGGCCCTGCTACTGGATCTAATTTATTTTGTATTGCAGCTGTGGTTGTGTCAAAAAAGAAATCAGGGGAAGCATTATGGGAGCTTTATGAAATAGCAGAGAGATATTTGGTTGGCAGGGTAGAGTTTGTGTATCTTTTTTATTAAGTTTGCTTTTACAGCTTTAAGATTAATAGAATGGCTATTGAATGTGTGTCCTTCACATTATCTTTTAAAGTTGGTTATTTTTCAGTTTGCTTTTCGTTTTCATTTTGGTGCCAGTTGTTTATGTCTTGATTTTGTAACACTGTTGCAGTTTGGTTTCTGCTGTAATGGCAGTAGATTAGATATTCATGTAAAGATGGGAAAAAAGAGTTTTGAATTGGGAGAGGAAAAATGCTGTATTAGTGATTAAAGCATAAGAGATGACATAAACACAAGTGTTGGAGATTCATGGGTTGTAAACAGGCAGAGGTTGGTCTCTTCTCCCAGGCAGCCAGCACCAGAACAAGAGGACACAGTCTCAGGCTGCGCCAGGGGAAGTTCAGGCTTCAGGTCAGGAGGAAGTTTTACACAGAGAGAGTGATTGCCCACTGGAATGGACTGCCCGGGGAGGTGGTGGAATCGCCATCACTGGAGGTGTTCAGGAGGAGACTTGACAGGGTGCTTGGTTGCATGGGTTAGTTGATTAGGTGGTGTTGGATGATAGGTTGGACGTGATAATATTGAAGGTCTCTTCCAACCTGGTTTATTCTATTCTATAGAAAGGAGCCTGGGGAAAGCAATTTTTTAAACACGTGAATTCTAAACTGATAGCAGTGGAATTGATAGAAATGGTGTGGTTTGTAATTGTTGCCTTCAGACTAGTAGATTTTTTTTTTTTTATCACAGTATCACTTAGGTTGGAAAGGACCTCGAGGATCATCGAGTCCAACCTATCAACACAGACCCCATGACTAGACCATGGCACCAAGTGCCAAGTCCAATCTCCCCTTGAACGCCTCCAGGGTCGGTGACTCAACCACCTCCCTGGGCAGCCCATTCCAATGACGAATTACTCGCTCGGTGAAGAACTTCCTCCTCACCTCGAGTCTAAACCTCCCCTGGCACAGCTTGAGACTGTGTCCTCTTGTTCTGGTGCTGGTTGCCTGGGAGAAGAGGCCAACCCCTTCCTGGCTACAACCACCTTTCAGGTAGTTGTAGAGGGCAATGAGGTCACCCCTGAGCCTCCTCTTCTCCAGGCTAAACAATCCCAGCTCCCTCAGCCTCTCCTCATAGTGCTTGTGTTCAAGGCCTCTCCCCAGCCTTGTTGCCCTTCTCTGGACACGTTCAAGTGTTTCGATGTCCTTATACTGAGGGGCCCAGAACTGGACACAGTACTCAAGGTGCGGCCTAACCAAAGCAGAGTACAGGGGCACTATGACCTCCCTGCTCCTGCTGGCCACACTATTCCTAATGCAGGCCAGGATGCTATTGGCCCTCTTGGCCACCTGGGCACACTGTTGGCTCATATTCAGGCGGCTGTCGATCAGCACCCCCAGGTCCCTCTCTGCCTGGCTGCTCTCCAGCCACTCTGACCCCAGCCTGTAGCTCTGCATGGGATTGCCGTAGCCAAAGTGCAGCACTCGGCACTTGGCCTTGTTGAATGCCATCCCATTGGACTCTGCCCATCTGTCCAGTCGGTCGAGGTCCCTCTGCAGAGCCTTATGTTGGAGTTTGGGGCTGAAGGATTTCTGTACTTTGATATCTTTATACAGGCATTGGAGGGAATTGTAGAATTATGTATTTATGCTAAGTTTTTCCTATTTGCTTGAAACAAGCTCATTTGAATTTATTAGTCTCAATATTAGCGTTTTTAAAATTAGTTTTCAGTACAGAAAAATGTCTCAGTGCTTCTCTTCGTTATTTTCCTGTTCTGCTCAGATGTTTTTGCATCTACTCTGGAAGCTTTTCCATTTTTAACTGTTGCATTTTGCTTTGAATTTCCTCATGTTAGCCAGGTTCACTTGCGAGTATAGTTTGTCTTTCAAGAGTGACTCATTCATATAAGATAGATTTAGCTGTTCTATCAGGTATTTCTGTCATGTCTCCAGCAGTTGCCCACTATCTGATGCAGTATATGAATAATTGCATTACATTTCTTCATGCACCATCCAATTCAGTTTAAGGAGTTGGACTTTTTGAGGTGTCCTCTAGCTGTGCAATTCCGAAATCCAGGCTTATGCAGGGCTTAGGCTTTCTTTATTGCTTTGCATAATGCTTTACATCCCTGGTTTCCTATTTTTGTGAAGTTCTTTGTTCAACTCTTTCTTCCTTATATAAGTTTAATAATCATCTTCTTTACTGTGTATTTATTCTTTGGTTTTTTTGTAGTGTATATTGAGAGTTCCTTATTTTTTTGAGTGCCCCAAATTACTTTTCAAACCTCTGATCTCTCCCACTGGTCTGTCAAGCTGACACTTAAACTCTTTCTTGGACAATGACGATAAGCAGTCATGGTTATTGCTATATTACGTGATTTCTAGACTCAAATGTGCTTTGCTTTTATAGACAGTAATTTGGTTCATCTGATTTCTAGTGAATTCTGTACAATCCTGTGCATCTTTTTCTAAAGGAACTTGGCTACTGAAAGTAATCAGTTTGTGTATGTGAATTGAGTTCTTTACCTTTGTTCATTACCTAGGATAACATTTAATTTTATTGGGTTTTTTTTTGGGGGGTGTGTGTGATACTATCTTTTGGATAATATTTCTGAGCCACTTACAGAATATAAGAAATCTTAGAATCTGCAAAATGCTCACAGGAAGCCTAACTTGTTACTGTGGTAGGTACTTTGTGATTGCTAAATCACCCAGGAGACTTGCTGGCATTGGGAATGCAAACCTAGGGTTTTGAGCAAGCAAAGGACGCTGAGATATTTCTGCAGGTAGAGCTGTGTTCTTGGTGAGGATTATCACTCACACTGCTTCTGGAATAAACACTCAAGAGGGTAAAACCAGGTATTTGAAAAAAATTGTTATTTTTTAAGTTATATTATCTGCATATTCATGTCCTGTCCTGCAGATTCCCTTCCTGAGAGCTTTAAGAGCCTTTTCTGAGCTTTAGAACTCAGGAACTTTACAGAACTCTAGAACTGATGCTTTGCAGGGGCGCACATTTCTTCTGGTGTATTTCATGTAGACACAGGGAGGACCTGTGCATATGCTCTAGCTAATCCTGAGGCAAAAGTTGTCTAGTTGGAGTGGCTAACATTTTATGCTCACAGCCTATCTGTATAATGAAAAAAAATTGAGTAACAGTTATATATAAGTAAACTTTATTTGCTGCCTTAGTGTGTATCTCTTGCTTTAACAGAATGGAGCCATGCTCTGTTCTGAAAAAGATAATCTTATCTCAGTTGACATCTAGCATAGTTTCACACGCTGCTTCTTTAGGGACTAGAGACTTTCTCATTTATCCAAGCAACTAGCATGGCTCTGTGTGTTCTGTGAGTTTTAGATGTATAGATTTCCAACAATGTATTCCTGTCTTCATCTTCAACCATAGCACTTTGAGGCTTTACCTTGGGTAGTCTGTAGTATCTTCATCTGCAAAAAATTTCAATCTTCATTTTCCATCCCTTTATCATAGTATCATTCATGGTTGGAAGGGACCACAGGGATCATCTAGTTTCAAACCCCCTGCCATGGCCAGGGACACCCCACACTACATCAGGCTGGCCAGAGCCTCATCCAGCCTGCTCTTAAACACCTCCAGGGATGGGGCCTCAACCACCTCCCTGGACAACCCATTCCAGGGTTTCACCACTCTCATGGTGAAGAACCTCCTCCTCACATCTAGCCTGGATCTCCCCACCTCCAGCTTCATTCCATTCCCCCTAGTCCTATCACTACCTGATATCCTGAGCAGTCCTTCCCCAGCCTTCCTGTAGGCCCCCTTCAGATACTGGAAGGCCACAATGAGGTCACCTGGGAGCCTTCTCTTCTGCAGACTGAACAGCCCCAACTCCTTCAGTCTGTCCTCATAGGAGAGGTGCTGCAGCCCTCTGATCATCCTTGTGGCCCTTCTCTGGACACGTTCCAGCACCTCCTTTGAAAAACATCCAGGATGATTTGCTTTCCAGATAGTAAAATATACTCTTTTATGATTTGGTATTGCCAGAGCTTTTAAAATACTCCCATTTGGACTAGACACTTAAGTGGTGAAAACTGAATTATTGGAGGACTTGGCTACCAAAATGTCATGATGCTGATTGGACATGGCACTTGGTGCCATGGTCTAATCATGGGGTCTGTGTTGATAGGTTGGACTCAATGATCCTCGAGGTACTTTTCCAACGTAAGTGATACTGTGATACTGTGATATTTAATGTGTGACAGCAGTTTTAACATTGTATTGTAACTGACATCAGCCTCTTTCAAAGAGATTCAGGTTGAAGTTGTAGACTGTAAGTATCTCCCTTCAATATTCACTTAAAAAAAACAAAAGCATCTCCTTAGCTGATTAAAAAACTAAAAGTTCCTGTGATTTTTCTTTTAACTAGCAGTGAAATGCAAAGCCTTACTGTATTCATTGCTTTTCCAAAAGGAAACATCCTAAAGGAAAGTGTGTACTGACAGAAGTATTTCCAGACAATGTATTTCTCTGTGCTTTTCAGAATAATGACTGAAGCCTCTTCTTTAAATAGTCTCCTCCTATAAAACTAAAGGCAGCTCAAAATGAAGAGCATTCTGCTATTTTACCTCCATGCCTGGGTCTTCTGTGGCTTTTGGTGATAGCCTCAGTATTAATTAGAAAAATCTGTTTGTCACAAACAATAAGAACTTAGACTTCTATCTGGCTGTTCTTGTCTTTGCTAAAATAAGGTAATAATCCTTTCTGTGCAAATAATCCTCTTTACTAAACAGCACTTGGATGTAATTTAGCAGCGTTGCAGTGGAGAGTAAAATTCTTTTCCTTCCAATTTAGAAAATCTGTAGCATTGTATTTTTCAAGAAAATAGTAGTGTCAAGCTTGGTATGAATGCTGTAATTTAGCAATTACATTTGCATAGCAAAATTTCTCCTGCTGTTCAGCTGGTTGAACTTCCAAGCCTTCCCTTTTTATCCAGATTTATTTGTAGTTTTTATTCTGTGATCATGGCCAAAAGAGGAGCTGCATTTCATTAATGAAATGTATAAATTTTTATTAGGCAAAGGAATGCTTGTGCCTGTGTTACAATATACACATTAGAAAAAAATAACATCATGATGTATTTTTCCATGAATATACATCACAGTGTGTATTTTTATTAGCTTTCAACCCCCAATCTGTTGATTAATTCTTGAATTTCAACAGGCATAACAACCATTTACAGATCAGGCCCTACATTTGTAAAGCACTTTGTATTCCAGTCTGGAGAAGCATTCTGTTTTGCTTATAAAGGTCTTTGGGTGTTGCTTCTCTCTCTTTATTTGTTTATAATGATGTGGAAAACATAGCAAAAAGCTTTTAAAAGCCTCTTCAGGTATAAATGTAACTGTTGTACCTGTAGCAGGAGTGTAAGCGTACTGAAACCAAGAGGAGTCAGCATGTTCTGCTTTAGGAGTTAATCTTTTGTAGGTGGTGCAGGAGGATGAACTCTACTTCTTTTCTACTTGATAACTGCTGTATTTCTGATTGCTTGTAGAAAACTTCCCGTATGGTTTCAGTACACATTTCAGCAGAGCACTTCTGTGTTCATGTTGGTTTGTCATGAATGTGTACTTCTGGTGCTTGAAGGGAGGGATTTGTAAAAGCACTGAACGTCTCGTGTATTGTCCCATGGGTGAAAAACGTAGCTGCTATTAGATGACTTGAGGTCTTAGAAAGTTGTGAAAGAAAAATGCTGTTCACATTTTTCAATATTGTAATGTAATAGAAAAATAATTACTATTTAAAGACATACAATCCCCTAGAAAACAAGTGTGGTTTTTTTTTCCCTTCAGTTTTGGAAGGACATTGTGGAGGATATTGAAGTTCGTGATCTAATTTCCGACAGGAGCAAATCTCAAGGTGAGACATCTTGACTAATCTTAATACTGTGCATGCTGGTAAATAGACTAAAGGAAGGACTAACATTTGTTTGTCTAATTTACAGATATTCCATCAGAAGAATGGATTTGGGAATCCTTGTTTCATCCACCTCGCAAATTGGGCATTAATGATATCGAAGGGCAGCGGGTACTTCAGATCGCAGTGATTTTACGTAATCTTTCTTTTGAAGAGGGAAATGTTAAACTTTTGGCAGCTAATCGTACTTGTCTTCGGTTCCTGCTGCTCTCTGCTCATAGTCACTTTATTTCTCTACGGCAGTTGGGGCTTGACACGCTGGGAAATATTGCAGCAGAGGTAATGTGCTTTGAAATTGAACAGTTAACATACACTTTGATGAAAGCATTGCTATAGTGTTAATGAAATTAATTTCCCCCCCCCCCACCTTGATCTTTGGATGAAGGAGGAAATAAATTATTCCCTGAATTCATAGATAGCAATTTTAAGATGAGAATTCAGAGCCAAAGCAAAAAGGCAGGTTATATATGTCAGTTTGCTAAAATGGAATCACATGAAGAAGACTGATGATACAGGGAGATACAAAATATTCATAGTGTATAATTTTCAGTTTAGTTTCCCAGAGAGAAGAAAGGAATTCAGTTAAATCCTGCAGAGTGTACCCTGGCTTCTTCACTTTACAATTACACTTTACTTTTAGTCAAAACTTCAAAGTACATTTGAGAAAGAGGGTGGTAGACTGTAGAGTTAGATAATGGCTGGGCGTGATGATCTTAAAGGCCTTTTCCAACCAAAATGATTCTATGATTCTAAAGGGTTTTATGTCATGTGTAGTAGGCACCAGTAAGCTAGCCCAGTAGGTATACTGCCTAAATCACTCTTTTAAAAGAGGTTTGAGTGCAATAAAGTACAGTGTTTGGTTTAGTTGATTAGGTGGTGTTGGATGATAGGTTGGACACAATGATCTTGAAGGTCTCTTCCAACCTGGTTTATTCTATTCTATTCTAAATTACACTGATTTTGTAGGTAGGTATGTTCACATACCCCTTATATTTTAAAATACATAGCATACATTGAAGTAAAACATAAAATATCAGGGAATGAGACTTGGAAATACTGGTCCACTGAGGAATACTGAGAAAAAACAGTGGTAGTTTCATTTACCATGTATCTAGCTACTCTTGAATAGGAGAGTGTGTTACATGTTATAATACCTGAGAGCTCTTGTTGAGAAGTAGAAGTAGATAGAAACAGGATGAACAATGGTGATAGCATTTGAAAAGTAAAAATTTGTCATTACTCAAGTTATGTTCTTTGTTGGATATTCAAATATAACTGTGTATACTCTTGACTACCTGGGAATAAAGATATTTTCCATATTCTGAGAACTGAAAAGTGTAAATTAGACTGCTACTTCAGAGTTGGGGCTCAAAGTACTCCCAGGGTTCTGATTTTGTGAGCACAAGTGTTAGTTACCTGTGTTGCATTTAAACCCTTTTGAATCTTGTATTTCTGCATGCTGATTTAAGGTAATGTTAGTCATAGAGTTGGTCTGGAGTTGATCTGCTGGAGGGTAGAGAGGCTCTGCAGAGGGACCTCGACAGGCTGGACAGATGGGCAGAAGCCAACAACATGAGATTGAACACATCCAAGTGCCGGGTTCTGCACATTGGCCACAACAACCCCATGCAGTGCTACAGGCTGGGGTCAGAGTGGCTGGAGAGCAGCCAGGCAGAGAGGGACCTGGGGGTACTGGTCAATGGCAGGCTGAACATGAGCCTTCAGTGTGCCCAGGCAGCCAAGAGGGCCAATGGCATCCTGGCCTGCATCAGGAACAACATGGCCAGCAGGAGCAGGGAGGTCATTCTGCCCCTGTACACTGCACTGGTTAGGCCACACCTCGAGTACTGTGTCCAGTTCTGGGCCCCTCAGTTTAGGAAGGATGTTGACATGCTGGAACGAGTCCAGAGAAGGGCAACAAAGTTGGTGAGGGGTTTGGAACACAAGTCCTATGAGGAGAGGCTGAGGGAGCTGGGGTTGCTCAGCCTGGAGAAGAGGACACTCAGGGGTGACCTTATCACTCTCTACAACTACCCGAAGGGAGGTTGTAGACAGGCAGATGTTGGTCTCTTCTCCCAGGCAGCCAGTACCAGAACAAGAGGACACAGTCTCAGGCTGCACCAGGGGAGGTTCAGGTTGGCTATTAGGAAGAAGTTCTATACAGAGAGAGTGATTGCCCATTGGAATGGGCTGCCCAGGGAGGTGGTGGAGTCACCGTCATTGGAGGTGTTCAGGAGGAGACTTGATGGGGTGCTTGGAGCCATGGGTTAGCTGTTTGGGTGGGTTGGATTGGTTGATGGGTTGGACGCGATGATCTTGAAGGTCTCTTCCAACCTGGTTTGGTTTATTCTAAATAGATTGTATTTTTTTTTCTCCTTTCTCATCAGCTTCTTTTGGATCCTGTTGATTTCAAAACTACTCATCTAATGTTTCACACTGTTACAAAATGCCTCATGTCAAGGGATAGATTTTTAAAAATGAGAGGTAAGATCTCTAGCTATTCTTCTTGCATTAGAATTGGAATGACTGCTGTTTCAAACTATCTTGTCTATGTTCTTCAGGCATGGAAATCTTGGCAAATCTTTGTAAGGCTGAAGATAATGGTGTCTTAATTTGTGAGTATGTGGATCAAGAATCCTATAAAGAGATCATATGTCATCTCACGCTACCGGATGTGCTGCTTGTAATCTCAGCACTTGAGGTGCTATATATGCTCACAGAAATGGGAGAAGTGGCCTGCTCAAAGATTGCTAAAGTAGAGAAGAGCATAGGTAAGGGAGAAACAAAATCTACTACTCAAGGTTATGTAGGGAAGAAAACTTAAGAATGTATCAGGTTCAGTGGTTAAAATTGTGGTTTGGTTGTGTTTGTGTGGAGCTTAGGGATGGATATTAGAATAGAAATTTTTACTCAAATTTTTTCTTTGTGTCCTCAATAAATTTATAATGCTAGTAACTAGAGAAGCTAAAACTTTGGAACTTGGTGGGGTTTGTTGGTTGGTTGGTTGGGTTTTTTTTTTGTGGCGTTGTTTGAGGTTTTGGTTGGTTTTGGTGAGGCGGTTCGGGGTTTTTTGCTGTGTGTTTTGTTTGCTTGTTTTGTTTTTTTAATGCCATGAAGTGGGTGGAGCAGAAAGCTACAGAAGCATGCAGAGGCTTGTTTTCTTTCAACACATGGCAAGTTTGGAGCAAATCAGTATGTCTCAGCAGTATTCATTTGTCTCGTCCTAATGTCATTGTTGGTTTTACATTTAATACTTTAGATACATTAGTATGTCTGGTTTCTATGGACATCCAGATGTTTGGACCTGATGCACTTACTGCTGTAAAACTCATTGAACATCAGTGCATTAGCCAGCAAGGATTACCTGATGTCAGACCACAAGTAATGGATCATGGTTCTTCACCGGCCCATGCAACAGGTGTCCCAGGTTAGTATCACTGCAGGAGACCATACGCTTCTACGAGATTTCTTCTATGCCATATATGATTTTTGTCTGCCACAGGTTTCTGATTAATTTACATGAATAATTGTAGCATTATGCATAACACCCAGCATCTTTTTTTTGAGACAGAGCAAATACAAAGTTACAGTTGTCAAAACTGTTGTGAAACAAGCTTTAGATGAATCTTAATATTTTTTAGTTGATAATCTGAAAATTTACTGGGAGTTACATAGATTCCTTATTTTAACATCTGCAGGGGAAAGACCATCCATTCTAGATTGTTCCCACAATTTCAGAGAATGTGAGATCCATTTTGTGTTGTATTTTACACAGAATATCATTGGCAACAGCATCTAATATTTCATAGAATTGCAAAGATGAGATAGACAGAATCATGCTTCTCTTGAACCTTCTGAAGAGCTTACTGCAATGCAAACCAAACTTTAATTTGTTTAAAGCTTTAAAAGTGTTTTCTTAATTGTAAATTAAGAAAATTAAATCTTAGTGATGATTAATTTGTGCAGTTTTATTTTGGGCTTACTTTCATGTTGAAAGCAGATGGCACAGCTAACTCTTACTGTTGGGGAAGAGAAGCATTTGTAGCTCATTCTAGTTTCACTAATAAAAACATATAGCAGTATACCACAGGTGCACTCAGGATGGAAGAGATCTATTTGTTCTGGGGGAAAAATAGGGAAAGAAGCATTTAGACAGACTCTGGCATGTCTGAAGTGTCTTGTTTGGAATAGATGCAGATACCATAGCAAAAATGACTGGAAAAGAATGCAACTATGGGGATGAAAAAGAGAGAATAGAATGAACTGATGTGACATCACAATAAAATTCTTTACATTTTATTTCCTTCCCCTTTGGAATTGGAAAAATAATTGCTGTTTATTTGTGCCTGTGCTGGTAGAATATGATGCCACTCTAAAATCATGCTCAGTAGTCTGAAGTACTTGAGATAAGGATCACAATCATGAATCTGGCAGCTCTTTGTTCACTGTGTGCACACATGATGATTGCACTTCAGTGGTGGCTGTGGCCTTGGCGTGCCCTGCTTCGTTTTAGTTACTTGAGGTGCAACATAGCTTTGTGACTTGCCTTAGGTGGATACTTCCTTGGTTACACACACAGGAGAAACTGCACTGGTGAAAGTGGTGGAGTTGAAGTGCTTCATTCAGAAAAACAAAAATAGTTTCAGCAAGTTTGTTTTTCTCTTTCCCTCATTCTCCATAGCCTCTAGGACAGCACCACATGTTGCTCCACCACCAGGAATAGTAGAAATAGACAGTGAGAAGTTTGCATGTCAGTGGTAAGTATATAGTTCTATTCAAATAATTAAGAAGAAAAACAAAGAAAAAAAATGCCTGTATTCATGTGTCACAGAACTTTCTATCTTGCCTCTATATACTGTTAGACTTGTTTTTCTGGAAAGTATAAAGTGGAACCATTTTATCATTGCTTTGAAGAAATAGGAAAGAAGACACTCAACTGGAATATTCACGTGATAGTTCATACTTGAAATTAGTCATTAGTTTCATTTTTGACTATGATCTTGGTTTCATTTTTTTGTTTTTAATTGCTAAGCAGCATTATCTGCTTTCATGAGTGCTTGAATCTGGTAATGTGTTAATGTGTATATATAATGTGTTAATGTGTATATATAATGTGTAATATTACTGTACTGTACTGATATAGAAGTAATTATGAAGCTGGGGTCCTCCAAAACTCCTGTGATCATTATGAATGTCAAGCAAGTTAAGGAGGATCAAATCCTTTTCTATCAAAATTCTCTTGCTTTCAACTAATGTTTTTGATAGCAGATATCTCAAGGAAAAACTATTCTGCCTGTGGTTCTCATGTAGGCTGAGAGTGGTCCTTCTGAACTATTTGGCATAAGTAATCTACTCACATTCTAGATACTTGTATTAATTGGTTCCAGGTGGACACTTCCACCTCTGCTGCTTCACAACTCATATGTTCATCTGTTGTCTTACTGATCAGACAGGGCCCTCAAGATAAAGTGGGTCGAATTTGTCAAAGCTTAGGGCTTTATGTCATGATTTAGTTATACTTATACTGATTGTATGAGGGAAATGGTGCAGATTCTTGTGGATCAGTTGGTGTTGTTCTTGTGCTTCTGTTTGCACACTGCAATGTATTATTTGTGTGCACTGCTGAAAAACAGAGAAATTCAAGATCCAGACATTTAAAGAGGGATAGCTGGAGCTGGAATCACTGCAGCTCAATTTAGTGATCTGCAAGTTGATCTCAAGCCAAAGTGAGTTTTCTAGGCTGCCTTTTTAATTAATGGGGTGGGAGATTCCCCCAGTAGTAAAATGAATTGCTTTTGCCTTCCTGGTTTCTGACAAGATGACAAATTACCTACTGGTGCCACCTCTCTGTGTATAGATAGCACTAGATATCTAGCTTTCAACAGTGAAGTTTTATGCAAGGTGAATTTTGTTCTGTATAAACTACCAAAGAGAAGTTTTGACTGTAAGAATAAGCATGGTGTGCTGCTGTGTGGTACCATCAAATGGCAGAAAATACTGAAGCAAACTATAGAGTATTATATTGGGAAGATTTGGAATGTCTGCCTTGTTTCTGATTCTGTGTGCTTCTGCAGCTCTCAGTGTTGAATAGTATAATTTTGTACTTTGATTTTCTTCCACTTAGGTAGAGATGAGCAAGTGAAAAATTGAAATTAACATCTAATCTTGAAAATTCTCCTTAAATACTAACTGCACTACTGCCAAAAAGCAAAAAGAAAAAAGAGTAGCCTCTTCCAAGCATTTTCGTTAGTGCTAATGTGGAGTGTCTTACATTCATGTAAATGTTGGTGGTAGGTTTTAGTCCTTGCTTCCTACTGAGATAAGTGGGAAAATGAGTAAATCATAGCAGTGGAATTTAGAAAAGTTACTGTCTCTTGGAAGCTGCAGAGAGATGAGGTTTTTAAACTGACCTTCCTGGATTATTAGCCAGCTTAGCCTGAGTAGGAGGTCCTTGTAAGGTAAGTGCATGTGACGGTTAAGTGCTAATCACAGATCTCATTTCACCATTATAAGTCCTGAGTATCTTCAGCTTGCTTGTACCAGTTTTAGTGTCAGCCTAGTATGATATATCTAACTTAGACAGCATTTGTCTGATGTGCCAAATTTCACTAATACCTAGACTTCCGGCTATATAGTGTGGTCTCCATTTTTGTAATAATAAACTCAGCTTCAGGAGAACACAATTTAAAGAATGTAATAATTTGCTTTTTTTCTTTTCAGGTATCTAGTTTAGTTAATATTGAAAGTGTCAGACTCTACAACGAAGAATGCAGTGTAGTTTTGCTAAGTGTTATCACCATATAGTAAATGCTGTGTTTTTATTGTGTCTGAGCCTGTGTTCTGGTGCTGGCAATTTGAACATTGTGATAGAGTTGTTTCTTACCTCTGTTTGCTGCTGGGCCTGAGCCATTCCCAGGGGGCTGGGTTGAAATAATGAATCTGAAAGAAAAAATTAAACTGATATAAGTAATATTTCCTTGTCTCACAGTTTCCTAGTTAGGTGTTGAAGGGTCTGTGTCCTTGTGGAGTGTCTGTAGGAACTGAAGGATGTTGACTTGCTGGAACGAGTCCAGAGAAGGGCAACGAAGTTGATGAGGGGTTTGGAACACAAGCCCTGTGAGGGAAGACTGAAGGAGCTGGGATTGCTCAGCCTGGAGAAGAGGAGACTCAGGGGTGACCTTATCACTCTCTACAACTACCTGAAGGGAGGTTGTAGACAGGCAGAGGTTGGTCTCTTCTCCCAGGCAGCCAGTACCAGAACAAGAGGACACAGTCTCAGGCTGTGCCAGGGGAGGTTCAGGTTGGATGTTAGGAAGAAGTTCTATACAGAGAGAGTGATTGCCCGCTGGAATGGGCTACCCAGGGAGGTGAACGTCATTGGAGGCATTCAGGAGGAGACTTGATGGGGTGCTTGGTTGCATGGGTTAGCTGTTTGGGTGGGTTGGATTGGTTGATGGGTTGGACACGATGATCTTGAAGGTCTCTTCCAACCTGGTTTGGTTTATTCTAAATAAAGGTTTATTCTAAACTAAACATGCTTTCCCTGGAAAGCGAGTGTTAGAACAGGTTGTTCAAAGATTTCATTGTTGTCTATGTAGTGTCAACTCTGACTCTGAATTTACTTGTATCTTAGAGTCAGACAGTTGTCAAAATCTTGGTTGTGATACAAATATTGACTTCTCATAGAAATGTCTGGTAAACAATTAACCAGCATTCAGTCCATTTTTTGCTAAAGTAGAATCATTAAGAAATAGGAAGAGCTGTGGGGAGAAGATGTCACCAAACAAAGCATTCTTTTTTGGGTTTGTTTCTGAATATGTAATAACCCCCACATCTTTAGAGACTCTTTTGCATATTATGTATATAAATAAGATGTTTCCTGTAAAACTGACTGCATGTGTTAGGGGTCCCACGTGTTGAATCATAAGCATTGAAAAGGAGAATGTCTTGAACATACATTTGAGAAGGCAGTATGCTTAATTGCTATTTTCTGTGTTGTTACCTGGTCTCAAAAGTCTCTGATACAGGCACAGCTGTTTTAACAACACTTTTAAAAGGAGTCTCTCTGTTTTGCTTCACGTTTTATTTTTCCATCCTCAGGTTGAACGCACATTTTGAAGTGAATCTTGATTGCTCAGTCTCTCGAGCAGAAATGTACTCCGAATACCTCTCTACCTGTAGTAAATTAGCTCGAGGTGGAATCCTGACATCAACTGGGTTTTATAAATGCCTGCGGTAAGACAAAAATTCATGCGACAGTGAAGTAGTTGTATGAGTTCAATACTAACCTGTAGCTTTGGATTCCTTTAAGATTGACTGAGTTGAATTGGAAAGACATACAGTTTTGGAATTTTAATTGAAACAAACAGCTAGAGTTTGTTTAATTTTATTTCATTCAATTTCAGGCTCTTGGATAGGTTTTCTTCTCTGCTTATAGTCCTTCCAATTCTTTCCCAAGTACTTTTCACTTAGCGTCTGTGAGGTGTTGGCCACTCATCTGTTGGATCTGATAGGCCTTGATGAATAATCAGATGCTGTTGGAGAATCCTGCTGTATTTCAAAGATGCAGACATTAGTGCAGTTACTCTGCACACAACAGCAGTTAGTTAAAACCTCATGCAGAGCTACAGGCTGGGGTCAGAGTGGCTGGAGAGCAGCCAGGCAGAGAGTGACCTGGGGGTGTACTGGTCGATGGTAGGCTGAACATGAGCCTGCAGTGTGCCCAGGCAGCCAAGAGGGCCAATGGCATCCTGGCCTGCATCAAGAACACTGTGGCCAGCAGGAGCAGGGAGGTCATTCTGCCCCTGTACACTGCACTGGTTAGGCCACACCTTGAGTCCTGTGTCCAGTTCTGGGCCCCTCAGTTTAGGAAGGATGTTGACTTGCTGGAATGAGCCCAGAGAAGGGTAATGAAGTTGGTGAGGGGTTTGGAACACAAGCCCTATGAGGAGAGACTGGGGGAACTGGGGTTGCTTAGCCTGGAGAAGAGGAGACTCAGGGGTGACCTTATTACTTCTCTACAACTACCTGAAGGGAGGTTGTAGACAGGGGGATGATGGTCTCTTCTCCCAGGCAGCCAGTACCAGAACAAGAGGACACAAGTCTGCGGCTGCACCAGGGGAGGTTTAGGTTGGATGTTAAGAAGTTCTATACAGAGAGAGTGATTGCCCATTGGAATGGGCTGCCCAAGGAGTCACCGTCATTGGAGGTGTTCAGGAGGAGACTTGATGGGGTGCTTGGTGCCATGGGTTAGTTGTTTAGGTGGGTTGGATTGGTTGATGGGTTGGACACGATGATCTTGAAGGTCTCTTCCAACCTGGTTTATTCTATTCTATTCTAAAAGCATTGCAGGAGAGTTGAGTTACTGTGTTTGTTAACATAAATTTATGTTGTGTTTGGCAGAACTGTTTTTCCAAATCATACAGTGAAGAGAGTCGAAGATCCAAGTAACAATGGTCAAGCACATATACATGTGGTAGGAGTAAAAAGAAGAGCTATACCACTTCCCATTCAGATGTACTATCAGCAGCAACCAACTTCGTCTACCCCAGTTGTCCGGGTTGATTCAATTCCTGATGTGTCTTCGTCTCCTTCGCCAGCAGGTTTTTAAACTAACTAAATATCATATTCTGCATTGATTCTGAAATCACAATAAAAGACAAAAGGTTTTGAAAATAGCTTGAAAGTGCTGGGAGCTGGGGCCACGTGTTTTGACTGATTTTATTTAGTATACCATTAGAAATAGCACCGCAGTGTGTACTTAATAGTACTTGCATGCCGTTCTAGTATTTTAACATGTAACACATAAATTTGCTAGTCAGCAAACAAGCTATTGTTGCTGCATCATTAATTCAGATGCAGTACAGCTGAGAAGAGAAGCTGCTTCACATACAATTGCAAATTCAAACCTTGGATTTAAAAAAAATAACGTTAAGCTAATATGTTTTGAAATAACTTTTGCTTCCAAAATTTCACTATGTTTATTTCAACAGGAATGCCACATGGGCTACCAAGCGTAGGAAATCACTATCAGAGGACCCCTTTTAACCAGTCTTCAACTTTGACAGCAACACAGATGTCTTTTCCAATTCAAGGTGTTCATACTGTGGCACAGACTGTTTCTAGGATTCCACAAAATCCTTCTATTCATACACAACAGCAGCAAAATGCACCAATGACTGTTCTACAGAATAAAGGTCCAATACCCTGTGAAGTAGTGAAGGCCACAGTAATACAGAGCTCTGTTCCCCAGTCTGCAGTTCCTGTTACTATTGCTGTAGGAGGAGCACCACAAGCTTCAAATCAAAATCACAGCACTACAGGACAGCAGCCGTCTGTTACTGTTGTTAGTTCTCAGACGTTGCTTCACCACCAACCTGTAATTCAACAGCAGTCTCCACTGCATGCAGTGGTACCAGGACAGATATCTTCAGGCACTCCTGTTACGGTAATTCAGCAAGCTGTACCTCAGGGTCATATATTTGGCAGAGTACAAAACATACCAGCATGCAGTTCAGCAGTTTCACAGGGTCAACAGCTAATCAGCACATCATCGCAGCCTGGGCAGACATCATCTCAGCAGTCCTCTGCTGGTAACCAGCAACAAGATACAGTCATCATAGCACCACAGCAGTACGTCACAACTTCGGCATCTAACATTGTTTCTGCCACCACAGTTCAAAATTTCCAAGTAGCAACTGGGCAGGTGGTTACAATTGCAGGTGTCCAAAACCCACCAACATCTAGGGTAGGGTTTCAGAACATTGCACCAAAGCCTTTGCCATCTCAGCAAGTTCCACCTGCCATGGCACAGCAGCAAATGCAACCCCAGCAGCAGCCCCCACCACCATCCCAGCAAAGTGTAGTGATTGTAAGCCAGCCAGCTCAGCAAGGTCAAACGTATGCACCAGCCATTCATCAAATAGTGCTTGCTAATCCAGCTTCTCTTCCTGCTGGTCAAACTGTCCAGTTGACTGGACAGCCAAGCATTACTCCATCTTCTTCACCATCCCCAGGTCCAGTTACAAATAATCAAGTCCCTACAGTTATGTCATCTCCATCTACCACTCCTCAGTCACAAGGACCCCCTCCTACTGTTAGCCAGATGCTTTCTGTAAAGAGGCAGCAGCAGCAGCAACACTCACCAGCATCATCACAGCAGCAGGTACAGGTACAACAACCAATCCAAATGCAAGTTCAGTCGCAACAAGCTAATACAGGAGTTGGCCAGCCTAACTCTGGTGAGTCTAGTCTGATAAAACAACTGCTTCTTCCAAAAAGAGGCCCCTCAACTCCAGGGGGGAAGCTCATACTCCCAGCTCCACAGATTCCTCCACCCAACAATGCAAGAGCTCCTAGCCCTCAGGTGGTTTATCAGATGGCCAATAACCAGGCACCAGGTTTTGGAGTTCAAGGACAGTCTCCGACTCAGCAGCTACTAGTTGGACAGCAAAATGTTCAGCTGGTCCCGGGTGGAATCCAGCCCCAAGGGGCAGTACAAACAGTACCCATTTCTAATTTGCAGATATTGCCAGGCCAGTTGATCTCAAACAGCCCAGCAACTATTTTCCAAGGGACTACTGGCAACCAGGTTACAATAACAGTTGTGCCAAATACGAGTTTTGCTACTGCAACTGTGAGTCAGGGAAATGCAACTCAGATCATTGCTCCAGCAGGAATTGCAGTGAGTGGAGCACAGACAGGAGTTGGGCTACAGGTGCAAACACTTCCAGCTACTCAAGCACCTTCAGCTGGACAATCACCGTGTACTGCTGCTCCCCCATTCAAAGGTGATAAAATAATTTGCCAAAAGGAGGAAGAAGCAAAGGAAGCAACAGGTTTACACATTCATGAACGTAAAATTGAAGTTATGGAGAATCCTTCCTGCCGAAGAGGAGCTGCAAACACCAGCAATGGGGATGCAAAAGAAAATGAAATGCAGGTGGGAAGTCTTTTAAATGGGAGAAAGTATAGTGACTCCAGTCTACCTCCTTCTAACTCAGGGAAAACTCAGAATGAGGCCAATCAGTGCTCACAAGTCAGTAATGGGCCATCATTAGAAATGGGTGAGAACGGAGCTCCTGGAAAGCAGAACTTTGAACAAATGGACACACAGGAAATTAAAAGTGATTTGAAGAAGCCCCTAGTTAATGGAATCTGTGATTTTGATAAAGGAGATGGTTCTCATTTGAGCAAAAACATTCCAAATCACAAAACTTCCAATCATGTAGGAAATGGTGAGATATCTTCAGTGGAACAACAAGGGAATTTGGATGCCACGCAGCAAGATACTGCCAAAGGTGATCAAGGGGAAAGAATTTCTAATGGGCCTGTATTAACTTTGAGTAGTTCACCTGTTGTAAGCGGTACACAGGAGGCTGCGAAACTGTTAACCCAGCAACTTAGTGGTACCAACACTGATTTACCTAATGGACCTCTAGCTTCAAGTTTGAATTCAGATGTGCCTCAGCAACGCCCAAGTGTAGTTGTCTCACCACAATCTACAGCCTCTGTTATACAGGGGCATCAAATCCTAGCTGTTCCACACTCAGGACCTAGAGTGTCCCAGTCTACCCTGTCATCCGAAGTTCGGTCTACTAATGGCACAGCAGAATGCAAAACTGTAAAGAGGCCAGCAGAGGATAATGACAGGGAAACTGTTCCAGGAATTCCAAATAAAGTAGGAGTTAGAATTGTTACAATCAGTGACCCCAACAATGCTGGTTGCAGTGCAACTATGGTTGCTGTGCCAGCTGGAGCGGATCCAAGCACTGTAGCGAAAGTAGCAATAGAAAGTGCTGTTCAACAAAAGCAGCAGCAGCATCCAACCACGTATATACAAAGCATGATCACACAGGTATGTTGCAGAGTTCTTTTAATGTCTATTCTAACTGTGATTCTTACTATACTGTGAAATAGCACAGGTGAAGATGTGAACTTGGTCGATATCTTGTGCATAGTGTTTAAAACATTCAGAAGATGAAGGTTCTGTTCTTTCATGGGCTGAAGTTTGCATACTTATTCAGAGTCATTGACAAGAGTGGAATTTAAAACAGTTTGTAGCTTGATAATACACAATAAGAAAAGAACAACTTCTGACTGGTTTCTTCCTTAAAGAATTAATTGTTCTGAAAGCAACAATAATTTATTGTATGGTGTTGTGAAAATGCAGCATTGTTCCACATTTCATTCTTGATCACTACTGCTTATGGAGGGATGAATATGGGGGTTTTGTAAGTTGATTGTTGCAGTGTTCTAGCATTTAAAGGTGATCTTCAAAGGCTTGCTTCAGGGGTTCACTATAATCAGCAGAAAAACATGGTTTACAAATTTGTTGAAATACTTCCATTTGTTTATCACAAAATAGCTGTAATGTTTATTTGCTCAATTTAAAAAAAAACAACCCACCACCGTTCTGCAGGGAGTTTTTGTTCTGTTTGACAAACTTTGGAGAGAGATGGTTTTTAAATTGACCAAATTGACCAACCAGGGAAGTGGTTGCTCCCTAACGCTTTGCTAGAAAAGAGGTATCACCATCATTTGTATGAGTGTTAATAAGGGCAAATAATTGTGATAATTCCAGTCGCTAAAATTTAGTTTTGTACATGGGCAGAAAATTCCTCTCCAAAAAATGTTCCTATCCTAAATAGGAGGGAAAAAAATAAATGAGAATGGTAGGGACTGATAGTCACAGAGTTTGGATAGAACAGCAAGAGGAAGTGAAGTCTTGAGTGGAGGTTAGTGCATTATACAGAGAGAGTGCTTGCCCATTGGAGTGGGCTGCCCGGGGAGGTGGTGGAGTCGCTGTCATTGGAGGTGTTCAGGAGGAGACTTGATGGGGTGCTTGGTGCCATGGGTTAGTTGTTTAGGTGAGTTGGATTGGTTGAAAGGTTGGACGCGATGATCTTGAAGGTCTCTTCCAACCTGGTCTGGTCTGGTCTATTCCTATTCCTTTTCTATTCCTATTCCTTTTCTATTCCTATTCCTTTTCTATTCCTATTCCTTTTCTATTCCTATTCCTACTCCTACTCCTTTTCTACTCCTATTCCTACTCCTACTCCTATTCCTACTCCTATTCCTGTTCTATTCTAACCTTGAGGTAAACCAGGTCATCTTTGTTTGTTTATTTGAGGTTTTGATGAAGTATAGACTTCATGGGCTTTCAGCTAGAACTCAAAATTCAACAAGTGCTGGCTAGTGCTACTTCTTTTTCTGCGGCACGTTAGGTTTCTGTTGAAAGCTCTTTTCCTTTATCTGGTCAGAAATTGGGACCAACTGTTAATAGGTTTTCTATCCTTTTTTGTTCTTTTTTAACTGCCATGCCATACAGTTATGATGTTAAAATGGCTTTGAGCTCACTCATAAATTTTCATGTAGGTTTTATCAGAGATCTGTATTTTCTGAAATAGTACTTACTTTTTGTTCATACTAAAAATTGTTTGACCAAAATGAAAAGTGCTTATTGGCAGCAGAGGGAGAATGCACTGCATTTTTCTGTATTGTGGATGTATTGGCTATCCCTTGGTTTTTACAATGAGCATCTTTAGCCATTACACAGTTTGAGCTTTCTGTTACAATTTTGCTAAGGATTTGGCTGAAGTAGAAAATGGTAGGCTATGTCTGTGGAATAAATACTGTCTGTGGTTGGTTGTTCTCTGGACATGCAGATGACAAGAATTTTCAGTAGTGTCTCACGCAGCTACCAGACTTGCAGATTTTTTGAGATAAGGGCAGTAATACAGTTAACTGTTTCATTTGTGTTTGATAACATGTAGCATGATAATGGAGGGGGGAGAGAAAAATATTTCCTGTGCTGATTATTTCTTTTTCACTCTATCACTATTATTAATAATTCCTTCATTTTCTATTACCTGTACAAACAGAAATGATGCCATCTGTCTGCCATTCAGTTCAGGTTTGCACATCAAAATAACTTAGCTTAATGGCTGCTCCCCTGGAAGTTAGCTCATTTTTCTAGCTGCAGAATGCCTTTCCTTTTTTCAAAATTACATGAATGTGGGAGAAAAGAAGTTAATTTAGTTTTGATCATGGTGAACAATCTAATTTGTCAGCTAATTGCCTTAACTATTACATAGGGCTATTTCTGAATTATGTCTATCATGATATGCTAAGTACTCATTTATAATAGAACGCATTTTGTAGTGCTCTGTTCAGATATAGTGAACATCACAGTTTGGCTTAAGACCTTTAAGGATTTTTGACTCCTTTAAGTTAACCTCTTTTTTTGTTTCCCTCCCCCCAGAGCTGTTGAGCAGCTGCAGTAGCCACTATTATTTATTTCTGGAAAAGCAGATATTAAGTATTTTCAGTACTGAATCTGCTTTTAGGAGTACCTTTAGTGCATCAAAAAAATAGTGAGATGTTACAAAACTCTCATGAACTCAGTGTGAGTTTCACTGATGACTTCTTCAGAGGTTAGACCTCATATAACCTACTACCTTTTCCCTCCTGTTTTGAGTCTTCCTTTTATGATAAGCAGCTTTGTTGTTCCTGACTTTTTGAAAGGCAGTGGCTAAGGGACACTTCTTTCACTTGAGCATCTGCAATGTTTTATCCTTTCTGTAGTACCTAATACATACTGGCTGTCTTGCAGAAGAAATAGGAGAACATAGTTCTTTCTGCTAACTGTTGTCTATGACATTACATAGCTGCTGAAGCTGTTAAGTGTGTGAATTTCTGTTTGTTTGGCATATTAAAAAATTGGCTTAAAGTGGAGTTTGTATTTCAGAGAAGTAAGAAGGGTATAGAAGATTTGTAATAGGATTAAAGCCTAACAAGAAGGCTGGTAAAGAAGATGTAGATGGAGACGATGCAGAGGGAAAAGAGGAGTGCTCATGCTGCTAGAGCAGATTATTTGTCATGAACTGCAAAGGGAAGAAAGGGAAGAGGCAGGGCAAATGGATAGGGTTGGAAGGGACCAGAAACAAGAAAAAGAGTCAAGTAATCCTGTAAAAGTTAAGAGAAGATGTATTTAATTGATGAACAGTAGTTTGAAATGGGCTGGTCCTATATACTTGGGGGAAAAACATTGGTTTAAGTGACCTACTAAAATAATTAAAATTGTATACTTGCTGTTTATGGCACAGCTTGTGTGGTGCTACCTACAGCAGAGGGATCATCTGCATATAACCTGTGATTATTCAGGATTAATTACATGCCTCAGCATATATTGAAAAATAACTACATAAAACTGCCTTCAAATATTTATTGGTTTAAAAAAAAAAGGGCTCTTGGTGTATGAGTTATGTCAGAAGAGGAACACATGATACAGTCTTGTAATTTTTTGTGGGTTTTTGTATCTACATCTGTATTTTGTAAGCTCATGAAATGTAGTCTGAGAGGAGACAAAACTGGCACTTTGCTTTCTTGACTTCCTTTTGTTTTGGTGTTCCTTGTTCCTGGATTACTTCTCTGCTGAGCCATGGTGCTGGCCTGGTGGAAGAAGCAGAAATGAACAGCTGTACACTTGTATGCTTCCTTTCCCACTTTTTCTTGTTCCTCTTCAAACGCCTCCAAAACATCTGTTGAACATAACCATGTTGGTTTGCCCCAGTTGGTGTATGCTTTGAAGGAATGCTTTGATACCATGCCGAGTTCCTAGAAGTGAGCAAATCTGATTTAAGTTGCCTTATCTGTGTTTTAAATTAATCACTTCCCTGCTCATCACTGGCATCCCCTCATAAACAATACACACCCATTTCTCTTAAGGCCACCCACTAGAAACTTGTGTGGAAATTCAGAGGGCAAAAACTATGTGATCATTGCCTGAACTATTTGCTCCTGCTCTCTGTTGGTTGGGAAGCTGAGAATTAACCATGCACCAGAAGGCAGACGGAGGTGTAATATGCTCCTAGAGAGCTAACTTGTTTCTCAGCTGGAATGCAGAATTATGGGATCTCTGTGCTTTTATTGGTCTTCACTGTGAAGCGGAGTATTGAAGGGGTCTTAAACTTCAGTAGTTTAACCATTCACCTGACTCCTTCCTTACACTGAAATCCTTCTATATTAATGTTCAACTTGCAGGTTATCTGTGTTCATTATTGTGAAGAAGCTAAACATAAAATGTTGTAATACCAAACTGTAAATACTGTAATAAGTGGAAAAAAATGAGTTAATAATTAACTGTTTGTGTTGAATTGCCTTTACTATGGCTGTGCACATACTAATGGTGGGAGAAGAAATGAAGTCTGGTGCTTTTAAACTGCACATAGCTCTGTATGTCAGCAGGAACCCCATCACACTGGGATATGTTGTTTTATCTTGCTGATGGTGCAGTAGGCCTTTTAAATGAAATGGGCAGATATAATGCAAAAATAGTTGTATATTTTAGTGCATAAAGGAAATTATACCACTCATTCTATGAAAAGGAGGTAGAGGCTGTTTCTGGCCCCAAGCCATAGGATTTCTTACTCCTAAAACATAGGAATCTGATGTGACCAACTGGAGGACTTCTTGTGCACAAACATAAGTCTGTGTCTTTTGTAAACAGTCCATTTTTGTTAGCAGAGAACTCCTAGCTTTACTTTTAGTTTTCATGACTATGCAGGATTTCCTTCCCCCTCCCACAATTTAAAGTCGCTTAGTCTAGACATACAAAATCTTCTGTTTATTAAAAGTGGCCTGTAGTGGCTGTTCTGTAGACTGTAGAGGCATTAATGGATTGTATTTATGTAGTTTTAAGATCTCAGTGCAATCCATACTGGCATAGGTAATGCTGATAGCTACCTTTCAGTCTTGAGATCCAGTGGGATCTGATTTGCAAAAGTGCCAAGTGGTGGCAGTTGCAAATCATATCATCACAGTATAACTAAGGTTGGAAGAGACCTCGAGGATCATCGAGTCCAACCTATCAACACAGACCCCATGACTAGACCATGGCACCAAGTGCCACGTCCAATCTCCTCTTGAACGCCTCCAGGGACAGTGACTCCACCACCTCCCGGGCAGCACATTCCAATGATGAACGACTCACTCAGTGAAGAACTTCCTCCTCACCTCCAGTCTAAACCTCCCCTGGCACAGCTTGAGACTGTGTCCCCTTGTTCTGGTGCTGGTTGCTTGGGAGAAAAGACCAACCCCTTCCTGGTTACAGCCACCTTTCAGGTAGTTGTAGAGGGCAATGAGGTCTCCCCTGAGCCTCCTCGTCTGCAGGCTAAACAATCCCAGCTCCCTCAGCCTCTCCTCATAGGGCTTGTGTTCAAGGCCTCTTCCCAGCCTTGTTGCCCTTCTCTGGACACGTTCAAGTGTTTCGATGTCCTTCTTAAACTGAGGGGCCCAGAACTGGACACAGTACTCAAGGTGCAGCCTAACCAATGCAGAGTACAGGGACACAAAGACTTCCCTGCTCCTGCTGGCCACACTATTCCTAATGCAAGCCAGAAATTCCTAATGCAGGCCATGGAGAAGTCTAAACTCTTATAAAAAGATGCCATGAGGTGTACTACAGTTCTGGGTGTTTGACTTCTCGAAGAACCTGGAATCACAACATGATTTTGCTAGAGGAGGAAATTTGGTGAAACCTTGATACCATAGGGAATATTTTTCAACTTTAGTTCTCCCAGAAAGACTTTATTAGGAAAAATAAAAGAAATGAGTTTACATAATCATTGCATATCAGTACTGTAAACTATGTGGGACAGAGCAAGTGTTTCTAGGTACATTTCTGGACAAAATGAGTTTAATTGCTGAAAAACAAAGAGTATACCTAATTGTAGTGATGTCCTGTGTGTCATATATTGCTGAATTGATACATTGGGGGGGGGAGAAAGAAAGAAAGAAAGAAAGAAAAAAAACCAACTGGATTTCTGTTCTCTTGAGCAGAGGAAAGCTTTGAGATGTTCAAACATACAACTTAGCTTTCTAAATTAAAATCTGTGAAAACAAATGTAACTTTTCTTCTTTGTTGAGATGTGAAATAATTGCATTAAAAAAACCCACAACAATTTATCAGCTTTTTTTTTTCCCACAGGGGGGAAAAAAAAAGTTTGAAAGAAATTGGAGGGGAAACTGAGTTTTAACTTTTTGTCCTGCAAATTAATTTCTTCTTCTGTGTGCTTTTTCAGTGTGTAACATTTTTGTATTGCATATCACATATCTTCTTGTTTAAAACCTTTGAATACCACTAGAAGAGCTTTTCAGGGAAGCCCTTGAGAAAATTTCTAATTGTGGATTAATTGCAGGGTTTGCTTTGAACGTAGTAAATAATACATGAATCGCAGATTGAATGGTGAGAATTAAATGAAATACTGAATTCATTCAGTAAGATCTCTCTTCAGCACATTAAATGAAACAGAAGGCCTGTAAGGATTAAAAAGTCACCATAAAAGTCATGGTAATGCATTGATACCAGGATGCCAAGTGAGGACTGCAAGACAAGCTGTACTGCTGACACGTGACGGTTTTGCTTTCAGCTTCACTTTAGAAATGCCTTGTTAAAGAGATGTTGATCTTAAAAGGCTTCACTTGTGTTTCCTTTTTGTTAAAGATATATTGTGAAGATTCATTACACAGTCTGTAAAATATCTTAAGGAGTCTTTAGATGAAAATCATTGCTGAGTTCAACCTAATTTGTAGTTATGTCTAATGGGATCAAGTCCTTTTCTTGCAGCTTTTCACACATGCAGATCACAGGCGTCATGCAGTATCACAATATAACTTAGGTTGGAAAGGACCTTGAGGATCATCGAGTCCAACCTATCAACACAGACCCCATGACTAGACCATGGCACCAAGTGCCACGTCCAATCCCCTCTTGAACACCTCCAGGGATGGTGACTCAACCACTTCCCTGGGCAACCCGTTCCAATGACGAGTGACTTGCTCGGTGAAGAACTTCCTCCTCACCTCGAGTCTAAACCTCCCCTGGCGCAGCTTGAGACTGTGTCCCCTTGTTCTGGTGCTGGTTGCCTGGGAGAAGAGACCAACCCCTTCCCGGCCACAACCACCCCTCATGTAGTTGTAGAGGGGAATGAGGTCACCCCTGAGCCTCCTCTTCTCCAGGCTAAACAATCCCAGCTCCCTCAGCCTCTCCTCATAGGGCTTGTGCTCAAGGCCTCTCCCCAGCCTTGTTGCCCTTCTCTGGACACATTCAAGTGTTTCGATGTCCTTCTTAAACATCGAAACACTTGAACAGTAGTTGTGTTCAGGAGGTTTTGTTATTTTCATCAGGATTTATGCTTAGATATGGGAAGTGTGTTGGTTTTGAGTCATCTTTGCTGTCCTTTTGGTCATGTTATTAGCTGTGGTGGTTAATAACTCGTTACCTTGTGACTACGTCCATAATGCCAATAGAGAGCAGCAGAAAGAAAATGTCAGATCAATAAGCAAATGAAATGCTAGAAGTTGCACTTGTGTCTTTACAGCTCAAGTCTAAAGCTATTCAGTAACAGAGCTGTAAAGCTGTAAACAGAATATTGTACATACCATTTGAAAGTGCTTCTTTTATAGTATTCTTAAACATAGACTTGAAATTAGTTTTGCTTGGTCTCTTTAAAGGACCATTGTGTTCCTTTACTAACAGTAGGGGGGGAAAGGATGTTAGGTCTTGAATCATACATCATATTCAAAAGCTTAATTGGGTTTTTTTGTCATTATCTTTATAAATGTCTTGCTGGCCAGATCTTTCCCGGGGTGGGGGAAGAGCAATATTGTGCAGATGTAAATAGTATTCTTAAATGGGAAGTCTAGCGTTCAATATCTATTATTCAGGAAAATAAATAAAATTGATATGTTTTGGCTTTGTTTGTATTATTTATTTTTTTAAGGCCACTTCTAGGGTAATTTTTATTCACTATTAAAATAAGCACCCTGTAATATTGCAGGGGAACAAGAGGAATGTATTTTTCCTTTCTGTAATGTTTATATTTGGATGTATATAATTTGTATGACATGTTTAGACATTGTGGGCATATGGTGTTCTGTATGAAGGTACATGTGCTGGCTGGTCTTGCAAGAGCTTGAAGAACTGTATCATTTGCCAAGTTTTGTAGAGAAAAGAGTATGTCATAGTTTTAGTCAACTGCTCTTTGATTAATGTTTCTTCAGCATTGTTCAGTTCACCTTTTTTATGCACTCTGTAACACTGACTGATGAGTACTAATGAGGCAGTTCAAGAGTTCCAGAGATGCAGCACATGAAGCCATTTCATCAAAGAACATAAAGCAGTTATAGATGTATCAGTGCTCATTTCACTTCCTTTAGCAATATTTTCACCTCCATTTACATAGGAAAGCAGCTACTCCCTATGCTGATACTGCAACCCCTTTCAGTTTGCTTGTGTTTTTTTTTTCTTTCTTTAAAGAATGAATAAAGCCTTTCCATAATGCCAACCTGTGCTCCAGTAGTGCCCTAAAGAAATTCCTTTGCCGTCTCTAAGTCTGTATTTGGAACTTGGGCATAAGGTGTAGTAATTTGAATATTAGCAAATTCTGCCTGAACGCCATGGTGTAGAAGTTTTGTGTCCCTCATTACTGTGTCAGACAATGATTATTCAGAGTTCAAAGCATTAAAAGCTGAAAACTTGTGGTGGATTAAAATGTAAAACGAGATCTTTGAGCAAACTGTAAACTGTAAGTCGAGTCTTGAAATAAACCCTGTTTAAAACTGTGTTTTAACTTTTTCCACAGAGCACACCTGCAACGTCAATACCAACAGTTCAAGTACAGGGCCAGCAGATCAATTTGCAGCCACCTTCGTACACTGCAGCAAGTCAGCATGCAGAGCAAATGAAAAAACCTGGACAGAACTTCATGTGTCTGTGGCAATCTTGTAAAAAGTAAATGGCTTCTTTATTTAATTACCTTTTACTAGTGTGTAACAGATGGTTGTATAGAGAAGGCAATTCTACAAGTTCTATCCATTCTATTTCCTTAAGTTACCTTATACTTTTTCAGTAGGCTAAGAAAAAGTGTTGATGAAGCTGAGGTGGGAGAGTACTATACATTTAACTGCTCTCCATTATACTTCAAGGAGTGTTAGGTGACTGTCTTGTAGTGCATTGATTCTTCGGTAATAAATAAAACATTGCTATGTAGTTCAGTTAAAAAGAAACAAAATGTCTGGCTCTGAAGTTTGCTGTCTGTTATGCAAATAGAAAAGTAGTTGTGTACTTCAGTTAAAAATCATGTCCTGGCATTTTCTTGCATTTGCAGCTTTTAATCTCTTGCATTTCCAGGTTTGCAAGAACAGTGTTGCAGTTTTATGTCATAGTCTTACTTAGATTATGACTAATTTTAGTGATTATGATACCATTTGTGTGCCAAAGGACTCCATTGTCATGAAAAGGAAACAAAAAGGAACTTTAGACTACTAGACAGCAATGATTAGACTTTTTTGATTGGTTTTATCCTTAAAAAGAGAGAAGAGTGAGCTAGCAGCCTTCTGAATGTAGGCTTACAACTACTTACAACACTACTATTGTTATCAGTATGCATAACTTGACACTGATCTTTAAAGTAACATAAGTTTGTGAATATACTCAGTTTTCAGTGAAGGGTACAGACCAGTGAAGCAAATGGAGCTTTGAAAATGGTGAGAAAAATTGTGTGACCTACAGGATAGACAAGAGAAAGAGTGAGACACTTCATCATTGTAGGACAAGACAAAGGGAGCATAAAGACAAGCTGACTGGGCACAAAGCTGGCACGTAGACGTTCAGAAAGGGGGGATTAAATGATGGAGAAGTTTGACTGTTTGAAACCCATGTTGAAAATCAAGAGTTTGAACAGAGGTAGGGGAATACTGAAGGACAGTTAATCTGTAGACCCCTCAAGCTGTAATTTCTGTTTCTTGTGTTCCTTACAAATAATTCAGAGGTCAGTAAGTCAGTGCAAGACATACAGGTTTTTAGATAAGCCTCTGACTGGTACTGTGGAGATCTGGCACTTTTTAAATCACTACCCTGTTTTCACCTGAACAGTGATTTTTGTCTCCCTCATGGGTGGCAACTCTCTATGTAAAAAAACACATGCAAGGCTTTACTTACATTTAACTTTTTTTGCTAAGGCCATACTCTACTGGCTGCACAACAGATGCTTAAGTGCCTCTGTTTGGTACAAGAGTGGGTTATAACAAAGTGGATTCTTAGCAGAAGCCTTGTCAAATTATACTAACTCTGAAGTTGATATAAAGACCTACCATTTTAAAGTATGGGTAGTCACCAGCTTTCTTCTGTGCCTAAAATTACATAGGATGAGTTGTGTAGAGTTTGGACACTGGAACAGACTGCCCAGGGAGGTGGTGGAGTCGCTGTCCCTGGAGGTGTTTAAGGAAAGACTGGATGTGGCACTGGTCTGGTCAGCGTGGTGATAGGTCATAGGTTGGACTTGATAATCTCAGAGGTTTGTTCTAGCCTCAATAATTCTGTGATTCTGTGAGGTGACACCTAACTGGAATAAGCTGATGTCACATGTGAACTAGGGCATGAATATATGCAGGCAAGTTTTGGGGCAGGAGGCGGACCAATCCAGTTATGATTACCTTACACTATCAGTCTTTTCTTCGGCTTAAGATAAAATTCCAGCAAGTTTGAAGGCCTTCAAAACCATGTTACTGAGGGTCAGAAGAAACACAAATAAATAGCATGTTCTTTCCCTACCTGCTAAATTGGCTGCTGCAACATTTCAGTGGCATGGGTGTAGGTTCTGCTGCTTTGTTTTTTAGAGCATTGTGCCAACGTTTTGAAATAAAATGCAACCAATTTAGCAGTGTCTGAAGACCACAACCAGATCAGGTCGAATTATGCAAGTACTTGTCATGATTGGCCTTTCAGAGATTTATTCAGGTTGAGTATCTGAAGTGGAAGTAAAACTCTAAAAGGTGTGATTCAGCATGCTACTTTGCATTGAGGATGTAACAGAAAGTAGGTGTTTTTCTTTGAAGTCAGCTGTCTGCAAGTACTGCTAATTGTATTCAGCTTATTATAAAAGCTGCTATTTTGTTTCACAGCTAGGCAGGAGATGTCTGCTCTTGAATTGCTTTGTATTTAAAAAATAAAGAGAAACACTATTGAATCTCCAGTACCTGTCAGTCAGCTATTAGTTGAATGTTCTGTTCAGCAGATGAACAGAATGATGGAGAAATTAAGTGGGAGACAAGAGTCTAGACTCAACTGACCATATCCTCAGTGCTTAATGTTGTTGTTTATTATTATGTTTAGTTCTTTCTTCTTGCCAATTGGTAGTAAATTTCTTCACCAAAACTGTTCTGAAGCATTGGAACAGGTTGTCCAGGGAAGTGGTTGAGTCATTGTCCCTCAAATCATTTCAAAGGTGCATAGTTGTGGCACTGAGGGGTAGGTTTAGTGGTGGACTTGGCAGTGCTGCCTTAGGAGTCGGACTTGATCGTCTTAAAAGTCTTTTGCAATGTAAACGACTCTGTGATTCTAAAGACACTGAATATATTACACAGTAAATGAAGCAACATAGCTGACATAGCTTTATTTTTCTTAAAGCCTTGCTATGTTGAGTAAAATGTTTTAAGCTAAATTTTGGGTTTCACTTATGCTATTAAATTTGTTTCATCCATTCCAGGAATTACTCATAAATAGGTTTGTGCTGAGCTTAGGCTTATGTATTGACTTCCCCTTTATTATGGAAAGGCCTCTGTCCTCTGAAACATCAGTTCTCATGTTTGAGCCAATGTAGATGTAAACCATTTTAATTTAATTTTGTACTGTGGGCTGTGTGGACAAACAGCCAGAGGAAGGTATTTGGCATTCTCAGCTTCCCTTCAGGAAGATCTGAATGGCATGGAAAAGATGAATGCTTTTTAAGAGAGTAGTATTTATGGCCTGCACAGAAGGTAATTGCTATATTACCGGTGATTATTGCAGTGGGATTAATTTTTTAACTGAGCCCTGTCTCTGGGTGAAATGATCTCCTTGACACCTTTATGGGATTCAGATAGCAATCTTTGTGCTGGACCCATGTATCGATTGCAGATACGTTTACATAATGAACAGTATTGAAGTGAGTAGCAGGATATAGAAGGAGGTGGCTGGATCAAAGCATCTGCTGTTCATATACTGTGAGTTCTGGCTTGAACATGTCCATAAATGACTTCTGTAGGTTTAAGATGTTGCTTCATCCTTGGCTGCTTGCTGTAAGTCTCTGATGGGAAGTTGTTTGCCTCTTGACAGTGTTCAGCCCAGTGAGTTCAGAGTGAAACATCTTAATGTAAATACTTTTCTTGTAAACTGAAACTAAAATGCTAGCATATGAACCAGAGTGGCAAAGGTGAGTGCATGTGCCTGTTCAGTAAGACTGCGATGCCAGGGGCATCAGTCCAGCAAGTTTCATAGTTTCATAGTTTCATAGTTTCATTCAGGGTTGGAAGGGACCACAAGGATCATCTAGTTCCAACCCCCCTGCCATGGGCAGGGACACCCCACACTAGATCAGGCTGGACAGAGCCTCATCCAGCCTGCTCTTAAACACCCCCAGGGACGGGGCCTCGACCACCTCCCTGGACAACCCATTCCAGGGTTTCACCACTCTCATGGTGAAGAACCTCCTCCTCACATCTAGCCTGAATCTCCCCACCTCCAGCTTCATTCCATTCCCCCTAGTCCTATCACTACCTGATATCCTGAGAAGTCCTTCCCCAGCCTTCCTGTAGGCCCCCTTCAGATACTGGAAGGCGACAATTAGGTCACCTGGGAGCCTTCTCTTCTGCAGACTGTACAGCCCCAACTCCTTCAGTCTGTCCTCATAGGAGAGGTGCTCCAGCCCTCTGATCATCCTCGTGGCCCTTCTCTGGACACGTTCCAGCACCTCCACATCCCTCTTGTAATAGGGGCTCCAGAACTGGACACAGTACTCCAGGTGGGGTCTCACCAGGGCTGAGTAGAGGGGGAGGATCACCTCCCTCGACCTGCTAGCCACACTTCTCCTGATGCAGTGCATAAAGACAGCTGGTGGTAATGACTTCCCAAATGACAGTGGCTAGGTTCCTAGATCCTAGATGTCCAAGCCTTGAGTGGGTGTTGATGAGCTGGGTTAGCTGGACTGAAATGAATTGTGAGCAGCTAAGTCTTTTCTTTACTTTGCTCATTTTTTCTCAAAGTGAGGAGTGTAATTTGTAGCACTTGGGATACATTTTAAGGTGTACCTAGACTAACAAAGCCCCAGTGCTTTGAGTCAGTCACTATTTTAGCTTTGTATTTTTGAAATACAGTGATTCTCCATTCCCATCTGGTATAAGTTACAATTTTACATCTTTTATCTAGGTGACAATTTGAAAGTACAGATTCATTGGTATTTTGAGGTGGCATTCACAGTGAGTTGTAGCTTTTTTACCACTCTGAAATGGAAGAAAGCCCTTATCAGGCTGAACTCACTGTAGGACATGTCACAGGTGCTTCACTAGATATAACATACAGAAACATGCAGAGGCACTTAATTTGATGAAATACCTGATGTCCTGAGCTTTGGGGTAGACAGCAGGCAAAATGAGTGTGAGGGTTTGGAAAGTCACTTTCATGTGGTGAAACAGTGGAACACTTGGCCCAGAGAAGTGGTAGGTGCCCCACCCCTGGGGACATTCAAGGTCAGGTTGGACAGGGCTCTGAGCAACCTGATACAGTCGAAAATGTCCCTGATCATTTCAAAGAAGTTGGACTAGATGATCCTTAGAGGTCCCTTCCAGTCCAAACTACTCTGTGATTCTGTGAATTTAAAATTGAGATTGAAGTTGTTAACAAGTGCCTCATAAATGACATTTTTCAACTTTTGTGTACCTGGCCATTTTCCCTATCTTTGGAATTCAGGTGCTGAAGAGCACCCATTTTAGGCTGAGTGCTTTTTCTGTCAGTTTTGACAAGCATACAAATAACACCTGAGTATGGCTGCCAGTAAGGAAGGAAAAGGAATGCAGGAAGCACAACTTCTTTAGCTGTTTATAGTTTATATTTTGCTTGTATTGCAGAAAGTGGAACTGTTGGAATTAACCATGTGTTATTTTTTCAGTGAGTTATAAGTAGGAAAACAGAGACATTTCAGATTTGGCAAAAATCACACTGCCATTTCTTGGTGGCTCACTGGTAATGCATAGATATGGGGTTTTTTGGTCCTTAAAATGTGATGATTTTTCCTTTACCACTCCATCTCTCATTCCAGAAAACAAAAATGTCTAACCAGGGTGAGGTTGTGTTTGTGCTGTTTGTGCTTTACCATTACCCAGAAGAAAACCACCTACATTTTCCTCCTCTTCTTTTTGTAGGTGGTTTCAGACACCATCACAGGTCTTCTATCACGCAGCAACTGAACATGGAGGAAAAGATGTCTACCCAGGGCAGTGCTTATGGGAGGGATGTGAACCTTTCCAGCGGCAGAGGTTTTCCTTCATTACCCATTTACAGGTGCAGATTTTCTTTCTTGTGTTACCATGAAAATGCTACTCTTTTTTTTTTTAAGTAAGTTTTCATGCCCCTTTCTCACTGTGTTTCTCTTTTCCCCCAAGCAGGATAAGCACTGTTCCAGAGATGCTTTGCTTGCGGGATTAAAGCAAGATGAACAAGGACAAGCAGGAAATCAGAAGCCTTCCAATAAGTAAGAGTCTTCATCCTCATTGGCAGTAGAGTTTCACAGAGTTTCACAGAATCACCAAGGTTGCAAGAGACCTCAAAGATCATCAAGTGCAACCTGTCACCACAGAGAGAGGCTTTGAGCACAAGCCCTATGAGGAGAGGCTGAGGGAGCTGGGATTGTTTAGCCTGGAGAAGAGGAAGCTCAGAGGAGACCTTATTGCTGTCTACAGCTACCTGAAGGGAGGTTGTAGCCAGGAGGGGGTTGGTCTCTTCTCCCAGAAAATAAGAGAATTAGAAATTACTGGAAGAATGTATGCATTTATAATTTGTTTTATTAGGTGAAACTCTGCACAGTTACTGTTTAGAAAAGGTAACTCTTCAAGGTACATGGGTCAGTACTCTCTGATGAACATTGTTGTCAGCATATGCTCCTGGCTTTTTCCAAACTGGACAGTGTATCATACATTATAACAGGACCTTGTAATCCAACTGGAAAATTGTTGTGTGCAGTTCACCTCTTTCATACAGCTTGTAACTTGCTGTATTCCTTCCAGATTTGTGGACTAAGTTTGGACTGATTTGTTCCAGGGATTCTCGTATAAACCTTCCTTTAAACGAGCAAATAAGATAAGATACAATCCCAACTCCTCTGAGCCTTCCAATTTTGGGCTGCAACCTTGTGGTGGTTCTCTTCTTTTCCAAAATGATTGCAAACATCTGGAATGAATATTGGAGAGTGCAGCCCCACTGCTGTGGGGTTGTGGTGATGGTTATGGTAATAGTGGAGTTATTTAGGGTTCAGTTACTTGTAAGTGTATTAAGACTAGGTCTTTGTTAGTAACTAACTGGAATCTTTGTTGGAAGCTGAGGTATAATTGCATGGTCCCAGGCAGATTTTTGCAGTCTGTTCTGTGGGTAGTCAAATTGCCTCCAAGCTGCTGGAGGCAGTGTACTTCTTTAAAGTATAAACAAACTTCTTAACACAGACATAAGATTGCTTTATGGTGCCTTGTTTCGTTACACTGAACAACATTCAGACCTCTGAAAACCACAAAAAGAAGACTGATGGTAATGTACTCTTAAATACTTGGTAATTGGGAAGCATAGGGCTGATATCAACTTGGGTGATGTGAATCCCAGCTCTGCCTTTTCAAAAATGTTCCATCACATAAATAGATCCAGTAGCTCTGTGTCCTCACAGGCTTCCTTCACATTGGCAGGAGAACTCATACTAGAAAAAACACTCATCCTTTCTTCTGAGGCAGAATTCCCTAATTAGGTCAGATTCAAAAAGTAGGAGTTTCTATGTATAATTAACTGTCTGCAGTATTGAGAGTGTGACATCACAATATACTAAGGATGTGATTGTAGAATAGAAGTTGAAACAAGAGCATTTTACTACCCAAAGTTGAATATTTTGGCATGCTCTGCCATCCCTTTTTCCTTCTCATGGCTGTGCTGTGCTTACAGTCAGAGAGAGCAACTAGCTTTAGTTTTTGTCTGATAGCATGCTAAATCAATTCTGCTTTTAAAATAACTTGATCAGTCAAAAAGAGCAGATTTGCCAGGTGAGGGGAATACTTGCCTTGCAGTCAGATGAACACAGGAGGTAGGCTGGAACAAAAGGAAGGGATAAGATCTTTCTCTGTCAGCACTCACGACAATTGTTATATTTAGCTGTTTTATGAAATTACAGAGATCCCTGTCCATTACTTTTCCCCCTCATGGCTCCATTAATCCTATGCTGGCAAAGAAGAAATCAACAAACAGGAATATTTTATGTGCTGTGTAACCCACATAATCTTAACAGTGCTACCTAAGAGTTACGTTAGCACCGCTGAAAAAAGCATCTTGCTACACGAGAGAGACAAGACTTGGTGATTTACTTTCCAAAATCAGTGACTTGTCAGATGAAACCCTGAGCTCACTCTATCAGATTGCCTCAAGTTGGCTTACATGGTCATGTCTGAGATCTTCAGTAAAAGGTTTTGGCTTAATTTACTTTTTGCTGAGTCCTAGAGATTTGTCAGATATATCAGCACGCCATTGATAGTCCCCGACACTAAACTCTTGTATGGAGCCGAAACAACTTGGAAAACTGCTGAGATAAAGCATGTGCAAGCCAGCAGCTTTCAGAAATTAATTGGGCCAATTTTCTCCACTAAACCCCCTCACTACTTAGTAAAACTACACCTGTCTCAAGAGAGTGCAGCCAGGGGGAGCGTTACTGGCACAGGAAGTAAAATCTGTGGAACATGGTGTAACAAACAAGGGCCCATTCTCCTAATCACCATTTCTGTCCATCATAACATCATACACACTTGGAAAAAAAAACCCAAACCTCTCGTGGGTCTTGCTAGAACCAGGTAGGCAGAGTTAAGCTGCATTACAGGGTTGGTTGTTATACCTTAATTCTGTGTTTCTTTAGTTCTGGAGTTGTACTATTTTAACTCTTCCTCTTCTGGTTTTCAGAGAGAGCTGAATATTACATCCTAGAAGGTCAGGTAGCACTAGCAATTAACTGTGTGTTAACTGTAGATTTGTGCATTTGGATTCACATTAATTACGGGTTTTTGTTCCTTGTCGCCACTGAAGCAAAGGTGGTAGCATGAGCTACCAAAAATATTGTTCATGCACCGTGAGAGTGGGTCAGGAGATAACTTTAAATTGCAAGATGAATGGTACAGTTTGAAGTTAAATTGATAATATGTCAAGAAATTCAGGAAATCTAGATATTTTCTAAGGAAGTTACTTGCCCTTATGCACTCTCAGTCCATGTGATGGATCAGTAGCATTTTATCAGCCTTCCCCTCCCCACCCCCCCAAACAGCCTTCTCTAATATGTTTGTAATTTATTGGAGTTGTCCCTTCTTCTGTAATTGTAGAATCAAAGCAATGGTGCTTCAACTTTGTAAAATAGAGTATGATAGCTGTTCAAGAGAGATACTTGAAACAGCCTTCACTGGTGGAAAAAAAATGTTCCAGAAATTAAAACCAAAGGTGTTAATTTCCTTACTGTTGCTCAATAAGCATATATCCTTGCCTAACAGTTTCTTAATTCAGCCCCTGCCTTTCTCCCTTCACTCCATAAGGGTTATTGAGCTCTTAGCCTCATTCTGGGGGAAGATGACAGTGTCATTATGACCTAAGCTTTTAGAATTAGAATTACATAGAATAAACCAGGTTGGAAGAGACCTTCAAGATCATTGCGTCCAACCCATCAACCAATCCAACCCACCTAAACAACTAACCCATGGCACCAAGCACCCCATCAAGTCTCCTCCTGAACACCTCCAATGATGGTGACTCCACCACCTCCCCAGGCAGCCCATTCCAATGGGCAATCACTCTTTCTGTATAGAACTTCTTCCTAACACCCAGCCTAAACCTCCCCTTGCGCAGCCTGAGACTGTGGGTGGAGTCTGCCTGTTGCTGCTGCTTCATTTTCTCTTCTGTGGTTTAAAACCACTTGTATGAACCCTTTCTCTAATTTTTAAGTAGATTTCCTTGTTGCTAGAGTTCCAGATTATGAAGAATGTCTGTCTGAGCAGAGAATTCAAAGTCTAATTCTTCAAATACTCATTTACAGTGAAAGATAAATAATACTCTTACAGGCTAAGTTTCATTTAAAAAACCAAAACATTTACATTTCATTTATGCTACTTTTGGAAGTGAACACTGGCACTTCTAATTGGGTTCTGCTAGGGTAGTGACAGACTTCATAGTAGTATTGTTTCATAGAGTGAAGCATGGGGATGTTTTTCACTGCTGATACTGCAAAACATTCATTATGAGTCTTAAGTGAAGTGGCAGATTCATGCATTCTAAACTCTGAACTGTGTGAATTGTTTCAAAGTTTTACATGAGCTAGAGCTTTGACTTCAGTGTTTATACTGAAAATGGAGAATTTGCTTCCCCTATGTTTGTTATTTATACCAGGTTTACAAAGTACCCTGCTACATCAGTCTCCATCTGTAAGCTCCAGTAACTGATAATTGGCTTTACAAATGTTTAATCTGATTTAACAATTACGTGTTTTATGTCTTAGATCATGACTCAAATCATGTTACTTTATATTGCTCCTCACTAACCACAGTTAATGTGTTTTATATTGTCTTAGTATCTAATAATCAAGTGTAGACTTTTGAACAGCTGTATTTTATGTACGTTCTCTGGCCAAATCTTAGATGATATTTGGGCAGCTGTTATCACAGTTCATGTTAAAGTCTGTCTGATAAAATGTTCCTTTAAATAGGCATACTTCTGAAAATGGCTGTGTCATTAGTACAATATATTACTTTCCCATCACAAATGTCATGGGTGATGAGCAGTACTTAGCCAAGGGAAGTGGGTTCTTTTCATATAAAAGAAAGTCCATGACTCACTCTGAAGGCCTTGCAGTAAGGTTTCTCTCTCTGGAAACCAAAGTTAAATCACATATCAATGCCAAGTATCAAAGGATCTTTGTGTCTGTGTTCAGATAGGTTAAAAATTGTAAAGTCAATTTCCAGAGTTGTTGTTTTTTCTAGAAAGTGGTGCAAAGCTTATTTTTATTAATTCTTTCTTTACTAATGTAGGCAGCCAGTTGCAGGAGGTACAGCCTCTACTCCCAGAGCACAGAAGGCCATTGTGAATCATCCGAGTGCTGCCCTAATGGCATTAAGGAGGGGATCAAGAAACCTTGTCTTCAGAGATTTCACAGTCAGTATTGTTTGACTTAAAGCATTAGATAGTAATTGTTGGGTATTACTACAGAGCCTTTAATATTATTTTCCCCTGTTTACTTTTGTAGGATGAAAAAGAGGGACCAATAACTAAACACATCCGATTAACAGCTGCCTTAATATTAAAAAACATTGGTAAATATTCAGAATGTGGTCGCAGGTAAGCATGGTATGATTCTTGTAATACCTCTGGGCAATGCTGGTTTTGTTCTTTTAAGTACCAAACAGCAGGTAGAGCAGTACAGTTTCTCTGTCAGTTCTGCACTGTTAGCTCCCCCACCCTTGTTTTAAGTTCCCCACGTGCTGTTTAAGCTCACCATCATCTGACCTCTTTATGTATTTGTATTGTGTATCTGTGATCCCCACTTTTGAAATGTGTTCTGATAAATTGGACAGGTTAAATTTCTGGAGGCAGATGAAAGAAGCTTTTGCTCTGCTATCTTTTTGAGTCTGTCCCTTTTCCTTCAGAAGGCAGTATTGCATGACTCTGGAGATAAATTCTTCTGTAAGCAACTGCCCATTGCCAGTACCCTCTCCTTGACAAAGGCAAATCATCTTGTAAGAACATTTTCTGAAGTTGTGGAGTGTCACACTGTTGCATTCCATATTTGCTGCCTCTCTGTTGCCTTTCCCCTCCAATCCTGATTCAGTCAGCTTTCCTCTCACAGAAAATCCTTGAGTAAGTCAATAGACAAATACTGACTCACGATATTAAATAGGAAATGTTCTTTCTGATTCAGAACGAGTAGCAGTTACTTACTGTGCCAGTAATCACCATGCATACTGCTTCTGTCTTTGCCAAGAACTGACAAGATGAGTGTTTTCTTGATTTTGTTTTTCATTGTTTCCACTTCACAGTACACTAATGCTTTCTAATAAGAATCTATTACTTTTTTCTGTTCTTCAAAAAGCTGCCAATAGGGAGGAATTTCCTAGTTGTAGTTCTAAACAAGAGAGTCTTGATAGTGTTTGTAGAAAACCTTCTGCTGTCTTCAGGTCCCTAATTGGGGGTTGTAGTGGAGAAAGAAACAAGCTCTTCTTGAAGAGCATGGTGAAAGGATGAGGGGGAAATGAGCTGAGTTGGCACGAAGGGAAATTTGAATTAGATACCATAAGTACCAAAAATAAGTCACAAGTTGATGGAACGTGGGAGCAGGCTCCCCAGAGAGGCTGTGCAATTGCTGTCTTCTTAGATACTTAAAACCCAAATGGGTATCATTTTGAGCACTGTTGTTGACCTAAGGAGCTTGCGAAGCTTTGAGCCAGAGGTGAACCACATAACTTCCAGAGGTTCCTTGTAATCTGAATTAGTTTCAGTATTGTCAAAGTTAAGAAATCTTTGACAGATTAGACCTCTGAAGTACTCATTCATTAAGTACTTTTGTAGCACTTTTCTAATGATTAATTTTGAGTCCTTTTGTCTCTTTTGGTGTTAAAAACCTGCAAAAGTTCCACCAAGTGAAACATGGAGCAAGTTTTGCCCTTAACTTTACCATTGGTAGCATCTTCAATATTTTCCTTTGCCAGGCCCATGTAAATATGTATTGCACACAGGTCACAGAAAGTGCGTGTTACATATTGCTAAGGTGTTTGTGGGATTCTCTGTGCTGGACCATACCCCCTTTAGATACAGCTGTTACACATGGGGGCCACGATGGCTTGAGTGTAGCTTTTGCTGTTTAAGCAATCGTTTTTTCTCACAAAATGTAAAGAAGTTACCCTCCTTCTGTTCACTATCTGTCTGCTCTGAAAGCTTTGCCTCATTCACACTTGTTTTTTAAATGAACAGGGTTGAAGATTATTTGCAAAGCATGTGTGTTGTGCTTTGTCCCCAGAATTGGCTGATTTCTTTGACAATTTGTGTCACGGCAGTCAGTGACTGTGAGAGATGATGCCTGTGAATCCTCTTTACGGGAGCAACAGAGTCAGTAGTTGTGGGTGGAAGCTTTCTTAGTTACTGGACCAGCATTTGCCTGAGTCATCTCCTAATGTGCTCTAATCCACACTTCAGTTATTTTTTTTTCTTTAAGTTAGCAAGCTCAGGAACTGCTGGCAAAGTAATCAACAGTGATAAAGCTGCTTCAGTACTGACCTGATTTCTTGTGTCATTAGCATTTCGTTCTGAACTCCTTGCTCTGCCAGCTAGACCGGTGGCAGTGCCTGTGTTAATTGCTTTGGGAACTGGTCATAGCAGAGTGGGGAGGTCTTTCACCTGAGATCCATGCGTTCACTTCATCTGTGCAAATCTCTCAGTTTTTTCCCCTCACCCCCCACACCTCTTCATAGCACTGCAGGACTTTGAACCCTCACAATCTGTAATAGCTGCTGACAAGTAATTACATTAAGTGTGTTCATGCTTTACACAACGTCCTTAAGGTGTTTCTTTTGCAGCAGAAAGCTTCTCAAGATGGTTTCAATACTGAAAAATGTGTATGCATTACAAATAACTGTGGTAAACTGATAAACTGGTAAACTGTGGTACTGATGATGGGTTTTGGTTATTCTTTTCCAGATTGCTAAAAAGACATGAAAATCATCTATCAGTGCTAGCCATTAGTAATATGGAAGCTTCCTCCACACTTGCCAAATGCCTTTATGAACTTAATTTTACTGTCCAGAGTAAAGAACACGAAAAAGACTCTGAGATGCTGCAGTGAGAAAAGTCCCTCTGGTACATCGGGACAGAGATAGTCAAACACATTTCAAATACTGTTACTGAAGAAAGCACCAAGTCTTAATGGAACAGAGACCATAGATTGAATTATTTTATCTCCTCCCGTGACGCTGAGAGGAAGCTTTGTATTCTGATCACTCAACGAATCCCTTTGTTCTGTTTAGAAAAAGGAAAGGGGGGGGAAACAAAGAAACCCCACGCAAAAAAAACCAAAACAAAACCAACCAACTGCCATGGGATTTTTTTCAACCAGCTGTCTGCAGGATGCCTCTCAGATCTGATTAAATCCTGAAGGAAACTGGTGCGATCAGAATTCAGTACCATCCACATTGGAATAAAACATGGAATATCGTAAAACCTACACGAGCAGATGAAATAGAAGCATTAAATATTTTTATCTATATCCAAAAAAAAAAAACAAAAAAAAAAAGAAAAGAAAAAAAAAAAGGAGCACATTTTTATATTAAGCTGGTTTGAATAATAAAAAAAAAAACTCCAAAAAAACACACAAAAAAAAAACCCAACCCCACCTAAAACCCCCCAAACCCCCCAGAAGTTTCAGCACACCTGTTCGACCCCCCTGGCCTTGGAGGGTGCCACCAGTATCTAGCTATGGATTGCGTGTTTTGTTTAGAAATCAGTAGCTTGGTTTTCTTACTTGAGCCAATATATTTTCACTTATTTATTATCATAAAAAAAAGGGGAAAAAAAGAAGAAAAAAAACAAAAAAAAAAAAAGAGGAAAAAGGCAAAAAAAAAAAAAATTTACCAGTCTGAATAGAGCTTGTAAATATTTGTGAATAGAACAACACACCTTTTCATGCCACTGCAGCCACTGGAGAAGGAGGAACGAAGGAAAAACCGACAAAAAAAAGGAAAAAAAAACCCTAAAAAAAAAAAACCCCAAACCAACCAACCCAAGCAAACATTCTGTGGTGTCCTAGAAGCATTATAGGTAGGTT